>NC_088882.1:18639085-18904085 GCF_032884065.1 Artemia franciscana | reverse complement strand
CCCTCAGAAAAACGGGTTTCTTTCCATTTAGCTATTCAATAGTTGATATGACATCGTCAAATTAATTTAGTATGTATTTGGTACTTACGTGTTATACCGACCACACTTTGTTCTTGACCTGTAATGAAACCGTTTTTTTTTTTTGTCCACTCGGAGATAACCATCTCAGCCTGAGCGAGATAAATGGTATATATCTTCTATATATATAAAATAAGTTGTCTGTGGATGGATGTGTGGATGGATGTGTCAGGTGACGTCACCTGAAAAAACTGGATTAGGTGACGTCAAAACTGAAAAAACTAAAAAAAGGCAAAAACTACAAAAAAAACTAAAAACTAATAAAAAAAATAAAAAAGCTAAAAAACTAAAAAAACTATAAAGGTAAAAACCAATAAAAAACTAAAAAAAAAACTGAAAAAACTAAAAAAAGGCAAAAACTACAAAAAAAAACTAAAAACTAATAAAAAAAGTAAAAAAGCTAAAAACTAAAAAAACTAAAAAAAAACTAAAAAAAGGTAAAAAACTAAAAAAAATAAAAAATAAAAAAAAACTAAAAAAAAGGAAAAAACTGAAAAATAAGCTAAAATAAAGGTAAAAACCAATAAAAAACTAAAAAAAAGGAAAAAACTAATAAATGACGACACTCAAAGAGAAAGCGACCAGGACAAAAGGAATGTTCGATTAGCAATCAACAAAGCACCGGGACACAGGGAGTATAAATGACGACCAGGACATAAGTAAAAAAAAAAAAACTATCTATATATATAAAAATAAGTTGTCTGTGGATCTGTGGATCGTGGATCAGGTGACGTCACCTGAAAAAACTGGATCAGGTGACGTCAAAACTGAAAAAACTAAAAAAAGGCAAAAACTACAAAAAAACTAAAAACTAATAAAAAAGCTAAAAAACTAAAAAAACTAAAAAAAAGGCAAAAACTACAAAAAAACTAAAAACTAATAAAAAAAATAAAAAAGCTAAAAAACTAAAAAAACTAAAAAAAGGTAAAAAACTAAAAAAACTAAAAACTAAAAAAAAACTAAAAAAGGTAAAAACTAAAAGAACTAAAAAAGAAAAAAATAAATGACGACACTCAAAGAGAAAGCGACCAGGACAAAAGGAATGTTCGATTAGCAATCAACAAAGCACCGGGACACAGGGAGTATAAATGACGACCAAGACACAAGTAAAAAAAAAAATTAACAAAACTAAAAAGAAGGTAAAAACTACAAAAAAACTAAAAAGAAAAAAAAACTAAAAACTAATAAAAAAACTAAAAAATCTAAAAATCTAAATAAACTAAAAAAGAAAAAAAAAGGAAAAAAATAAAGGAGAAAAACAAAACTAAAAAACGAATGTATATACAGACCGGTACACCGGGATACAAATGACGACCGGGACACAGGGAATATAAATAACGACCGGGACACAGGGACACAACTACAACGAGGACACCGGGGGAAACAGGGGGATATAAATGACGACCGGGACAAAAAAACTAAAAAGAAATAAAAACTAAAAACTAATAAAAAAAACTAAAAAATCTAAAAATCTAAATAAGCTAAAAAAGAAAAAAAAGGAAAAAAATAAAGGAGAAAAACAAAACTAAAAAACGAATGTATATACAGACCGGGACACCGGGATACAAATGATGACCGGGACCCGGGACACAGGGAATATAAATGACGACCGGGACACAGGGACACAACTACAACGGGGACACCGGGGGAAACAGGGGGATAACCTGACAATCTATTTATATGCAAAGACAATGGGACAGCAAAGAATGTTGTATATTCGCAAGTTTTACGTAGTTAAAACCATATATATATATATATATCTATATTCACAGGTGGGACATAGGGACACAACTACAATGGCGCGTAACTATTATGGCGCGTAACGACTTACGCGCGCGGGGGGGCTTGGGGGGGGCGCGAAGCGCCCCCACCAACTAGGTGTTGGGGTGGCGCGAAGCGCCACCCCAACAGCTATGTATGTATATTTTAATTAGATATTTAATATATAGAGGTGGTTAGGTTAGGTATTTAATACAGTGCGTTCTGTGTGGCCTGCTTTCCATAATTTTCTGTTGTAGTTTCTGTAATTTTATTACTAAAGTATAATATTTTCGTCACATGTTGGTATATTTTATAATGGTTAACCTAACTTCACTTCTTTGTTGTGGGCGCTATAACACGTAAATACCTGTATTTTTACTGTTTTTATGGCACTTGGTATGGTGGCCGGTTAATTCGGAAAAAAAAGAAAAAATGAAGAATTTTTAACTTAGGAACGGGTGATGGGATCTTAATGAAATTTGATGTTTAGAAGGATATCGTGTCTCAAAGCTCTTATTTTAAATCCTGAATTGATCCGTTGCCATTGGGGTGAGGGGGAACCAGAAATCTTGGAAAACGCTTAGAGTGAAGGGATAGGGATGAAACTTGGTGGGAAAAATAAGCAAAAGTCCTAGATACGTGATTGACATAACAGAAACGGATCTGCTCTGTTTGGAAGAGTTGGGGGAGGGTTAAATCTGAAAAATTAGAAAAAATGAGGTATTTTTAACTTACGAAGGAGTGCTCGGATCTTAATGAAACTAAACCAAAAAAAACAAGTTTTTTTAAATGAAAGTAAGGAGTGACATTAAAACTTAAAACGAACAGAAGTTCCTCCGTATATGAAAGGGACTTTTCGTCCTCAACGCCCCACTTTTTACGCTTAAGTTTGACTCTTTCTCTTAGCTCTACATTTAAAACAGTAAAACAGTTTAGCGTAAAGAGCAGGGCGTTGAGGAGGAAAAGCCCCTTTCATATACGGAGTAATTTCTGTTCGTTTTAAGTTTTAATGTCGATCCTTACTTTCATTAAAAAAAAAACTTGTTTTTTTTGTTTAATTTCTGGACGCTTTTGAAATAATACATTTTTTGATCTTGGCTCTCCGCGCATAAATAATTAAAACGAAATTTGCATATTGATTTTTTTGGGTTGAATGGCTTTTTCATAGTTTTAATCGAAAGATTTTGAGAAAAAAGGAAGCGATACAGGAGGCCTAGTTGCCCTCCAATTTTTTGATTACTTAAAAAGGCAACTATAACTTTTAATTTTTTACTAACGTTTTCATAAGTAAAAAATATACGTAACTTGCGAATTAACTTTCGTAGCGAACTTCTATATTCGTATGTTTTTATTGCGTACTAACTGTTGGGATGGCGCTTCGCGCCCCCAAGCCCCCCCCCGCGCGCGTAAGTTGTTACGCGCCATTGTAGTTGTGTCCCTGTGAATATAGATAGATATATATTTATGTTTTTAACTACGTAAAACTTACGAATATACAACATTCTTCGATGTCCCATTGTTTGTGCATATAAATAGATTGTCATGTTTACCGACTCTTGAACATGCAACATAAAATTGTCCATGGGAAAAACAATCCGTATTCAGATCTATACCTTATTATTCTAATGATTGCCCTTGAGCTTTGTTGATGGTGATTGCTAATCGAACATTCCCTGTGTCCCCGTCGTCATTTATATATCTCCCTGTGCCCCCGGCGTCCCCGTTGTAGTTGTGTCCCTGTGTCCCGGTCGTCATTTATATCCCCAGTATCCCGGTCGTCATTTGTGTCCCAGTCTGTAATTTCTCTTTGAGCGTCCCGGTCGTCATTTACATTCCCTGTCTCCCGGTGTCCCGGTCGTCATTTGTGTCCCGGTGTCCCGGTCTGTAATTTATCTTTGAGTGTCCCGGTGGTCATTTATATGTCCCGGTCGTTATTTGTGTCCCGGTGTCCCAGTCTGTAATTTCTCTTTGAGTGCCCCGGTCATCATTTATATTCCCTGTGTCTCGGTGTCCCGGTCTTCATTTGTGTCCCGGTGTCCTGGTCTGTAATTTCGCCAGTCGACAAACATGACATGACAAACAACTTCATGACGACATACAGCTCAATCCTTGTAATGACTTCAGTCGACAAACATGACGTCATTCGAAACACAAACATGACGTCATTCGACAGACAGACACACAAACAAACAAGTTATTTTCATATATATAGATATGAGTGGGCTCACCCCTCGTTGATACCTCGCTCTTTACACTAAAGCTTAAATTTTGTCCCAATTCTTTAAGAATGACCCCTGAATCACAAAGGCCGTAGAATAAATAGTTGAAATTACTAAAAATACTTTGGCGTAAAGAGTGAGGCATTACGAGGAGGTAAACCCCTCATATGCGTAATAATTTATATTCATTTTAAGTTTTAATGCTGCTCCTCACTTTCAGTAGAAAAAACCTTTCCTATTTATTTTTTCATTGTTTTTTTAAATAATGCTTGCTAGAAAATCCTGTGCCCCTCCATTGAAAGTCTCTTCCCCCTTGAGAAGTTCCTCCATGGAAAGATCCTCCCTCGTAACCCCCTTCCTCAGCTCTCCCCCCAAACCAAAAAAAAAAATCCCCTTGAAAACATCTGTACACTTCCCAGTAACCATTACTATATGTAAACACAGGTCAAAGTTTGTAACTTGCAGCCCCTCCAACGGGGACTGTGGGGGAGTAAGTCGTCCCCAAAGACATAGTTATTAGGTTTCTCGACTATGATGAATAAAATGATGGCTATCTCAGAATTTTGATCCAGTGACTTTGGGGAAAAAATGAGCGTGGGAGGGGGCCTAGGTGCCCTCAAATTTGTTGGTCACTTAAAAAGGGCACTAGAACTTTTAATTTCCGTTAGAATGAACCCATTCGCGACATTCTAGGACCACTGAGTCGATACGATCACCCCTGGGAAAAAAAAACTATTTAACACGCATCCGTGATTTGTCTTCTGGCAAAAAAATGCGAAATTCCACATTTTTATAGATGGGGGCTTGAAACTTCTACAATAAGGTTCTCTGATACGCTGAATCTGATGGTGTGATTTTCGTTAAGATCGTATGACTTTTAGGGGGTATTTCCCCCTATTTTCTAAAATGAGGCAAATTTTCTCAGGCTCGTAACTTTTGACGAGTAAGACTAATCTTGATGAAACTTATATATTTGAAATCAGCATTAAAATGCGATTCTTTTGATGTAACTATTTGCATCAAAATTCCATTTTTTTCATTCTTGGCTCGTTCGTTACCACGAACTATTTGATTTCATATTTAGAAGGACCTCGTAACTCAGATCTCTTACTTTAGATTCCGAGTGGATCCAGAATCATTAAGGGGGAGTTGGGGGAGCCGGAAATCTTGGAAAACACTTAAAGCGGAGAGATCAGGATGAAACTTGATGGGAAGAATAAAAACAAGTCCAAGATACGTGACTGACATAACCGGAACGGATCCGCTCTGGATCCGGTGGCATATGGGGGGGGGGGGGGGGTCGGGGGCCCAAAATCTTGGAAAATGTTTAGATTGGAGGGATCAGGATTAAACTTGGTGGTAAAAATAAGCAGAAGTTCTAGATACGTGATTGACATAACCGGAACGGATCCACTCTATTTGGGGGAGTTGGGGGGAGGGTTAATTTTGAACAATTAGAAAAAATAAGGTATTTTTAACTTACGAAGGAGTGATCGTATCTTAATGAAATCTCATATTTAGAAGGACCTCACAGCTCAGTTCTCTCATTTTAAATTCCGACCGGATCCAGCGTCATTGGGGGGAGGGGACCGGAAATCTTGGAAAACAGTTAAAGCAGAGAGATTAGGATGAAACTTGGTGGGAGGAATAAAAACATGTCCAAGATACGTGACTGACATAACCGGACTGAATCCCCCCTCTTTGGTGGAGTGGGGGGAGGGAGTAATGTGGAAAAATTAGAAAAAAATGAGGTATTTGTAACTTACGAACGGGTGATCAGATCTTAATGAAATTTAATTTTTTTAGAAGGATCTTGTGCTTTAGAGCTCTTTTTAATCTTGACCAGATCCTGTTACGCTGGAGGGAGTTGGAGGGGGAAGCCGGAATTCTTGGAAAACGTGAAAATTGAGGTATCTTTATCTTACAAATGGGTGATCGGATCTTAATGAAACTTGAAGTACCTTATGTCTCAGATGCTCCATTTTCAATTCGAATCGGATCCAGGGACATAGGGGGCTGGAGGGGGGAAACAGAAATCTTGGAAAACGCTTAGAGTGGAGATATCGGAAACTTGATGGGAAAACGCTAGAGTGGAAACTTGATGGGAAGAATAAGCATAAGTTATAGATACGCGATTGACATAATTGGAATGGATCTGTTCACTTTGGAGGAGCTGGGGGGTGTTGGTTTGGAAAAATTGAGGAATTTTTAAGTTAAGAACGGGTGACCGGATCTTAGCGAAATTTGATATTTAGAAAGAACTTATGTCTCAGAGCTCTTATTTGAAATCCCGATCAGATCTGTTGATATTGGGGTGAGTAGGAGGGGGAAACCGGAAATCTTGGAAAACGCTTAGAGTAGAGAAATCAGTATGAAACTTGGTGGGTATAGTAAGCAAATGTCATAAATACGTGATCGACGTACCCGTGCTGGATCCACTCTCTTTGGGAGATTTAAGGGGTGGGGTTAAGTGCTCTGGCGAGCTTCTGGACGTGTTAGGACGATGGAAATTGGTAGGCGTGTCCGGGAACTGCTTAAATTGACTTGATAAAGTTGATATCCCCGATTAGACCACCTGGGGGGGTTGAAGGGAGAGAAAAGGAAAAAAATGAGGCATTTATGACTTACGAGTGGGTGATCAGATCTTAATGAATTTTGATATTTAGAAGGACCTCGTGACTCAAAGCTTTTATTTTAAGTCTCGACCGGTATTAAGCCTCCGATTTTCCTTTTAAATCAATCTATTGATTCTTAGAATTTTGCTAGAGCTCATAACATATGAGCTTTTGGCTCTTGGCTCGTCCGGCCTCGTCACAAGTGCCATATGAGCTCTTAGCTCTTGTTTTTAATAACAAACAGATTTGCTGAATTTTACGCATGCTCATTCACAATAAGGTTTTACTAATAGCGAGATCTAGCTTGCGATGATTCGTGCATCAATTGAAACCAAGCACGGTCACAATACGGAGTTAGCTGGCGTTACGAACTAGATTGAAACAAAACTGAAGTTTAATGGAATTGAAATTAGCTAGGAAAATTGGAATAAAAAGGAAGTGAAGCATTGGAGGAGCTACTGGAGCTCATCAGGGCTTAAGAAAATTTTCATGACAATTATAAAAAAAAACTAAATGAGATCTGAGATAAAGACAAATCCATGGGATAGTTACGGTATTAACTGATTTCAGTGTTTAAGTTGTCCATTGTGAATGCTAGTATCAGCTATTACGGGGTTTTGGAACGTTTTGAATTTCGGTATTAGGGAAATCAAATTGTGAATGGACCTTAACTGCATCGTTAGCTCTTGCTTCCCATCATATTCGATTATGACCCGACGATCTACTCTGACAAATTTCCTTGTGACATTGCTTTTCTACCCAAGTTCGTGTCCTACAGAGATTGGATGGCACCCTGACACCCCAAAAGAACAGCAAGTACGCTAACTTATAATTGCTATTAAGTCTGTTGGAGATGTGACAACTTCTTCTGGTAGATATACAAATGACAAAATTCTGGAGACCACCCTCCCTTCCCATTATCTGTGAGGCAGATTATCACTGAACATGTTTCAGACTACTAATCCTGCAATCTCAGTCCTGACCAATCTGACTCTATAGGCATGAAAATATTTCACATAGGTCAATCACCATTGCAAATTTTATAAGAAGCAAAATATTCAAAATCTGAGATTTTCTAAATCTTCTTTCTAAGCATATTTTCGGGAAATCTATAAAACAGAAAACAAGGCATTTGGAATTTAAGACGTTCTGGATTAACATTTCTAAATGTGTTTTCAAACACCAAAAAACGAGAAGAACAATAGGAAATTTCTCAAGACAGTGGGAAACAAATTAGAATGGATATTTCGGCCCTATGTCCAAGGGCCCTCCTCAGCAATACAAATAAGAAAAAATAACTTACTAGAGGATAAAATCAATAAAACTAAAATGAACAGTTTTCAAAAAAAAATTTCGTCGCTATTTAAATGTGTTTTCTAAAAATCCCTTGTATAGACATAACTTCTAATCTTAAAACTTAAGGAAGCAATGCTATGTTTTTGTATGCGAATCCAAAATTACATGATCCTAAGAAGTTTACTTCGGGAGCTAAGACAATTTTGTTTGAATTTTGTTTAATTTATAATGAAGGTTGTTAGAAAAATTCTTTATAATTTCCTTTGGAAAACAATTATTAGAAAAAATTTGATAATGCTTCGGTAAACCATCCTGGAGTCACTTTTCTTTGCAGCCTCTTCGGCAAGTGCTGCTTTTTGTCCTATATGGTTTCACTTGTCTCTTATTGCACTCTTTTTGACAGCTTTATCCTCTTCTTTATAGTGTAGCTGTAGACAGTCTTTACGCATTCAGGATATCTCTCTTCGTTTCCTTCCGCCGTTCAATGAATTCCCATGTTTCTTCCGATATCCATTCCTCCTTCTTTCTTTTCTTGTATCCAAGACATGCCTTGGCGGTATCATGGTAGGTATTCTTGATTATCAACCACATATCTTCGACACCATGATTGTCAGTTTTATCCGTTATTTTCAAGGCCTCAAATCTGTTTTTCAGAGAAACACAGAAATCCTTTTGTAAGTCTCACTTTTTCAGTTTGTCGGTGTCGAACTGCCTATAGATACTGGTCACTTTCTTCTTTTGAGCTTTCAACTTAATTTGTATTTCAGCCATCATCAACGTATGGTCTGAATTCACTTCAGCTCCTCGAAAACCACTAATGTCAAATAAGCTGCTTCTCCAACATCTTTATATTAAAAAGTGGTCAATTTGGTTTTTTGTCCGACCATCTTGGGACACCCAGGATTATTTGTGGATTTTCTTATGCTCAAACCGTGTGCCATCTATGATCAAGTCGTTGCTCAGCACGTAGTCTACAAGAAGGGCTCCATTTTCGTTGATAACTCCTATACCATGTCGGCCCATAGCTTCTGGACAATACTGATGGTCTGCTCCAACTTCGGCATTGAGGTCACCCACAACACAGAGAACATCATGTCTAGGCACATCTTTGTTAATCGCTTGTAACATTTCATAGAATTCGCTTTTTCATCTTCGTCAGCTTCATTTTTGGGAACATAGCAGGCAATGATGGTCACTTTCGTGTGGTTTGAGATATATCGAACCACCAATAGACGTTCATTTATAGGGTTCCAGCTTACCAATGCCTTCGACACGCTTTGTGACATCAAAACTTATTTTACATTATTATATTAAACTTATGACACTGGAGATAATAGAACTGCTTATAAAATTTTTGTGGGTATATTAGATCCTGTTCCAAATAAAGTGATTTATAAATAAATCATTATAAATAATTTATAAGTTATTTATAAATAAAAGATAAAATTGGTTCAATTCTGTTTTCACAAGCATTCCCTATTACTGAGCTAAAAAAGTAAAGTTGTTCAGCAAAGAATTAAAGACCTTCTTAAGAATTTGAAGGAAGAATAAAATTATTTTGTATTAGAATTTGAGCTCAAAATAGACAGATATCAGAAGCACTAGCGCTGACTTCGCAAATGTGCCTCTCGTAGGCTATTTTATATCTCTTTTTTTCAACCATTTGTTATAGAAGGTATAGTTATAGAAGCTTTGGAGGGGCTCAATCTGAAGAATTATTTAGAGCCCAAATATGATTATAGGGCAACTAGATCCCCATTCTATAACCTTTTTACCCTCTGAGCACTCCTGCAACCCCTGATGATATGGGATCAAAATTTCGAAGTGGTCATTTTGTTCATAATCACCAAAAAAAAATCTAATAAACATGCCTGGCAGGTTGACATGACCCCCCACAGCTAAAGGAAGATGGCCCTGAATTTCAAAACTATCCATTATTCTGGGAGAGGTTTTTAGTAGAGAAGGTCGGCATGTTTTATCTTCATCATTTGATTTCCCAGAATTCCTAAAGGTAACACTCCTGAAAAAACTTATGTTCCAGAGTAATTAAAAAAAAATGTTGTATATACGATGGTTTCCAGAATACATTAAACTGTGAGAATAAATTATAAAGAAAATGGCTTGGTGGATTTTATTAAGACTTTCACGGGGTTTTGACAGGGGGGAATCGGAGGTTAAGTTTTGACTTAGGGAGAACAGTGCAGAGGAGCGCAGAGCTAAAAGAGTTTTGTCTTTAATACCCCTGAATGTCTTTACACTATAAGCCCCTATGAGATCCATAATCTATTCATGGTTATTAGCGAGGTAAATCAATAGAACATAATGTGTTCCTTGTTTTATCATAGCTTATTCGCAATATCTTGTGAAAAGTTTGGGGATAGATTCAAAACTCTAACGGAGTGTTGGGGGGGGGGGGAAGAAACGAGAGTACCTTGAATTTGGCTTGAATGGGGAGCATTGAAGAGGGGGCCAAAAAACGTTTGTCTTCATTCCGCCAAAAAGTGTTTCACCCTTAGCGGAATTTAGAATCGATTCACGGTGAAGTAGTAAGGTTAATCAAAAGACAGTATATATATTACCCAAGCTATTAAAATAGTGTATCAGAAATTTAACCACAACGGCTCGTGAGATGGATTTAAGACTTTGGGGGGGGGCTTTGAGAAGTCATCTAGATTTCAATAAAAAAAAAACTCTCTAGGTATCCAGGTAATAAAAGCATCGCATCATCAATATCCTAGAAACAGCTTGAAGTCTGAACTAATGATTTTCAAGTGTTGGAAAGGGGTTAGGGGATTCAAATTAATTGTAAGAGATGAGTTTAAAAGGAACAGACAATATTTGCCTTTGATCTGCCTAAAAGCACTATTAACGCTCCTCGGAGCTTAGAATCTCTTCATTGTGAAGTAACAGTATAAATCTGAAGACATTGTGGAGCCAGATTATCGAAGTAGGGTATCAACAATATTCTCAACTGCTTAAAGAAACGGGATAAATATTTTGGAGAGCGTTGGAGAGTTCAAAGGGGTCTCAAATTCTGTCTTGAAGGGAAGGGATAAAAAGGGGGAAGGATCATAAAAATATCTATAACGAACATATAGTGCCAGTGTTGGATTGAAATCTGTAAATATAAGATTTTGAAATCCTTATGGACTAGCGTTGGCGGAAATCAGACACTATTTGTTAACTTAGTAAATTCTAATGCAAGGTAAATTTTAATATTAAATATTTTTAATGATTTATATTCAATTATTAAAGACAATATCCTAAGTAAAGCTCAGGTTATTTTGAGTCATAAATGATGCATCATGTCTATTTGCAAAGTAGGAATGGGGAGGGTGCTTACAAGACGAACGGACCTAAGGAACCTACTTAGTGTCCACTGATTATGGAGACCCTGATGAACATCTTTACGTTAACGCACTTTGGCACCCACACATACACGATTTCCCATGCCTTCAGATCTCATAAATGATACAAATAAAATTTTCGTTTTTATCCTTTTGTTCTCTTTTGGTTTATATTTTTTATAACATTCAAGAAATTGTTGTCGGCTCTTCACCTAAAAACACATCACTCTTCGATCTCCACTAAACCTGATCCTAAACATATATAATTGTTTTTCAAATAATTTTCAAAGGCGTATATAACAACGATATACCTTTCTGATGAATAGAATAAATAGAACATTAATTTTATAAGATTTGTTTTTTGTTTTTTTAAGCATCCCCTTTGAACTTTCAAAGCCACCGCACAAATGTCTATGACATCGTTTTCTATCCTCTTTCCCCAAATGTTAATTGGTGCCCATAGTTGTATAAAATTACAGGCAATTGTGTTTTATAGCCCAATTGTTTAGCCTGTTAGCATTATAACTTGCTTAAAAAAAAAAAAAAAAAAAAAAAAAAAAAAAAAAAAAAAAAAAACAAGGGGTCTTACATCCCATTAAAGGGGACGCTCCTCATTACTCGTTATTTTTGTTCAAGTGCCGTTGCTATGCTTCTTTACAACTATTTCTCGTAATAATATATGACCAGAATTGTGTTTTGATAGTTTGTCAAATGATCTTCATCAATTTTTCTAATTCATTGCACCTGTCGAATACTTTCAGAAACTCCACAGGTGCTTGATTCTGCGCATTTCTCTCTTGTATTTAGAAATAGTAAGAAAACGAGTGGTATACTTATAAGGTTTCCATTTGGCTCTTGAAGAACTTATTCGTGCCGAGTTCGTCAGGGGGAAAAGGCCGAAATACCGGCAGTGCCTACTGGGAATTCGACGGATCGAAGTTACTGGATATCTTCTTGGTAAGAGGGAATTGCCCGAATCTTTTTAAAGAACAACTGTGGATCTCAGTGAGAGTGAAATATTCCTTCCAGTGAAATATCGTTATGGTTTTTGTACAGAATATATGGATAGATTGGCTAAGTAGATTTTGTGCATGCTAAGAAATTTAATAATGCTTTCATTCAGAATAATAATTTTAAGAAGCAACACATTCGTCCTGTTCTGTTTATAGGGCAAGTTCTTAACAATTTCTAAGGCGGGCAACTGGAAAACTTTTAAAGGGAGGAGGCTATCCTGTAAAATCTTTTAGTGTGAGCGGGCGTGTCATTTTTTTCTAACTGTGGCTACATTTTGAATTTCTATGTATTTAGTATTTCACGGGCGAAAGGATAAACGCAAAATGTTTTCCTTTTAGTAAATGACCATATTTGTACATTAGCCGGCTCAAGTAAAACTTTGAGACATTGGATTTTTTGAAATTTTGAGCAAACTATGGAAATCATTTATGCAGACGTACATAATTATATTCCTGTTTATTCTTCTTTTTACAATAATCATTCGCTGTGTGTGGTTATTTTCTAGGAATTAGGAATCAACCCTAGAGTTTTCCACAGAAAGTGAAAAAAAGAAGAATTTAAAATACCTACTAGTGCACTAGTTGAAATGTACACCACTAGAGAAATTTTTTGGAATAAATAACCGAATAATGATTTGTTTTTATGAAGCAAAATTCTTGAAGGGACACTATATCTAAGGGTTTACAATATAAAGAAATCTCAGGACTAAAAAATAAATTCAAGATCTATTCAAGATCATCAAAAAAAATATTTATTAATTTAAAAAAAAATATTTTTATTAGCTTAACCCATGGTTTTATTATGTCTGCACTTTCGAGAAATTTGCGGAAAATTTCTCAGGATATTGTCTATTGAGCACAAAAGTTTTGAAAATTGTTGGAGCACGCTTAAAATAAAACAGTTTTTCTTTTATTCAGAAATTAGGTACAAAATGATTCAATAGAAAAATCATATTATCTAATGTATTTGTATGAGACGAATACGATAAATGCTTATCAAGATCATATTTCACAGTACACATATAAGCCTTAGAAACTCGACTTCTTTCTTTAGAAGGACATCTATTTTGCATTGATATATCACTTATATTCAACTATTTTTTGCTGGGAATGCTCTCATAATTTTTTTTCTATGGAATATTTCCTACTATGTCTGTTTTATCTAAGTTCTTGCCTAGTTTTATCTAAGTACAATGAGATCAGTTCTGTTTCCAAAAATTCCAAATCCAATTTCCCTATCTACCTTTGGAAAAACCTGTCCATTTTTTAATTCTCCGTCGATGAACCTTACCTTGGTCTGATTTATAAAATATAATTCGAGTCTTTCTGTCAACAAAATTTGTCATCAATTTCTCTGTTTCAATCAAAATTCCTATTCCTGATGGAAAGCATCCATGGTAAACTTTTTGGAATGGGAAAAAACCTTAAAAGCGTGGTTATTGAAAGTTTTACTGCCACTAAGATTGGAAGGATGCTTGAGCATCCAAAAATAGTAAATTTGGTATAAATTGATATGATCAAAGCTCAAGATGCTACAGCATGCCAGTTTCTTCAGTCAAAATTTCTTGACAGAATCACATTGTCAACAAGTAAAACAGCACATAAAATCAGTCAAAGTCTCCCAAAAAACGGGGAAATAAATCTCATAATGAATATTCACTCTTGTGCTAACCCTTTTTTATTACTGATTTTGATTTCACTTCAGGTAATTAGACGTTTCACACTGGTTTGCATGGTGTCTGCAAGAAAGTAAACTTTTATTTGTTTGATAGATTTTTATTAAATCGCCACATAAAGGGGAATAAGGCTACAGTAGGGAAAGAGTAGAAGAAAATTCCAGTATCATTAGTCAGTTTACAGTTTAATATACGGTCAGTCAACTGGGTAACCAGAACAATTCGTAGGCAACATTTAGCAAATCTTCATCCACTTTTTGGGGCACCTATGTTTCAGAGCAATATTTTACCACTGTAGCTTCCAATATTATAATTTTGGCTTGCAGACTTATCTTCACATTCTCCCAAACTTTTTTTAACTGTTACAAAATACCCTCAGCCTTGGCCATTCTGCTTTTAACATCTTTACTGCTCCCACCGTGTTTATCAATGATACTACCAAGGTGAGTGAAGCTGCCCACCTGATCAATCTTTTCTCTACTCAGTGTCACCTTTTCATCTTCATTTATTCCTAGCGTTAGTGGCATACTCTTCTTAACATTAATTTTCAAACCTATTCTAGCACACTGAACTCGCAAAACCTCTAAAAGTTCATTCATTTTGCTCAAAAATTCATCTAGAATGCTCAAATCATTAGCTTAATCTAAATCCAGGAGAGTTTAGCCTATCCATTTGATTCCTTGGTTTCCATTGCCTGTCTTGCGCTCCTTAGGACAAAGTTCATGAAAATAATCCATATAGGAGTTGAATAGCAGCGGCGTCATTTTTTTTTTGGGGGGGGGAGGGCAAGGGAAATAATTTGGATACAAATGATTTATTTACTAATTTGGATAAAAAAATTATATTCAATATTTTGCATATAATTCCAAAATATTGCATAATCTCCACTCTCCGGGTGGAGACCCCTCTTGCCCCAATAAAAATGCTGGAGCTACGTCCCTGGGGAATAGAACACAACCCTGCGTAACTTAAGAATTAATACAAAACCAGCTGCTAACCTCATTTCCTACCTTAACCGCTGCAGCTTCATTCTTGCACAAAGCACCGATCGTTTTGATGAGTTTGTTTGGTATACCATACAAGGATAAAACTACTAGAAAAATATTCAATTTTTTTTCCATTTTTCTTATGGTGTTTACTTAAAGAATAAACTCATGCTATTTAAAAAAAAAAACAATTTCTTTTATTAAAGAAGAACTTATCTTATTGAAACAATATTACTCTGTCTGAACTTCTATTGGTTAAGACCGAAAGGAGACAAAAAAAGAAGAAAGAAGCAAATTATGAGAAACGGCCTGATTATCTTATTCTGTAGCCGTAAGAATAAGAGTAGCCGTTAATTTCTGAGAAGAAATAAAGCTGCCACGTCATTTTGGACTTAGGACGATTTTGGATCTGAGTGTCAGAAAGCTAAGAACTAGGTGAATCTAGCATAAAACCAACTTTTATTGGCTTCAAGACTTAATCAAGGTAAAACAATGGTTGTAAATTAAGTAAAAAATAGGATAGATCGGAGTTTGTCTTTCAAAGCTTATTTTGGGTAGACTTTTGTACCTATGTCTTAGACAGGGGCTTTTGCTATCTTGGGAAGTAGCTAAATTAGGTGAATAAAACTTACAGGAAAGTTTTTAGAGCCTGAATAATGCCCTGTTAAGAGGCCTAGGCTGGCTTACTGCCACCATTTTCCCAAAAGGGCATTGACAAAGCTTGGACAAGATTTATGTAATAAAGTAGCCTATAAACTTTTAGAAATAAATCTATCACCTAGTGCATTCAAGGCCCCAAGAATCTCTTTTTTAGCCTCATAGCTTTGGTAATCCTGATATGTAGGGTTTGCAATAATTAAAAATAAATGTGCTGGCTATTCAATTTGGAGGATCCATTCTATATTAGTAGCTCTACAGAACAAACCAGGTAAAGCTCTAGCTATTTCTTGGTAAAACTAGAATTTCACCAAACATCTACACTAGGCTAGTAAAATAAAAGTAGACCTAGTAGCCTATAAATTGATATCTTCTTAAATGTTATTTTTAATTTTCAAATAGCCTAGGCCTATCATGTTAGGTATAGGATTTGTGGTAATATAGTCTCTCAGATATAGCCCAAAGTGTTACTTCTACTGCTATTATTAACAACTCACTACAGCACCAAGCTGCCTAAGGCCAACACAGCTATGCACCACAACCAGTTTATTTCATGCTCTATCCTATTTGTTCAGGTGATTAATATGGGCTAATTATTACTACAGTAAATTTTTCACTATTCATACTATTGACTTGCAAATAAAGTGAACATACCACTTGATGCCTTTTTTATGTTCTTTACAAATATAATAATTGCTTCTATTGCAAATTTGAACTTAAGCCCTTTTTGAGCTCTTGAAAAAGACCAAAGTTTTCATAGTTTTTGGGTAGGCCTAAATAAAAAAAGACTTAAAACATTGTTTTCAAACTTGTTGTTTCATTAGAAGTTCATTTTTTAAGTATTGTATTACCAACAAGCACTGATAAATTTGCACAAGCATTGATAAATAAATAAATTTTGTAATATTATGCCATTTTATTCTTCCTTGATGCAGAATGTTCAATTAAAGTATGTATTTTTGACAAAATGATATTCTATATTTTCTCAGTGCCAAAATTTGTTCAACATTGTGATAGTTAATGCAGAAAAACATAGAAAATGTTGAATTTTTTCATTAAAACAGAAAAACCTGAACTAAAGTAAATGAAACAATAATTTTTAAAGGGAAAAAAGATAAATACCTTTATTATTACAGTTAAACAATCTTGGAAACTGAAACCAGCCAGATATCTCCTTCATCTGAATCCTCATCAGAATTTGCTCTTTGGTTTGCTTCAGCCTCCACTACTCTAGAAGGTGAGGGCTCTTGCCCAGGGAGGGGGTAAAGCTTTTTGGCTTCAATTAAAAAATATTGCAGGTTTTCTTCTGGCTCACAGATCTCAAAGAAGTGGCCTCAAGTACATACTCCTCTTCTCCAATCTTTTACAATTTTCTTCAGATAGTGTTATAGTCTCTCAATACATTGGGTGTGGATGGTCACATCCTCAGGGTAAACAAAGTTGTTGGAGTGATATATATGGTGGTGAGTAAAAACGATTTCTGACAGACTAGAGTATGCTGCCCAGCAGTAGCTTATAAATATTGAACCTGGCCTTATGTATCTTTGAATAAGAGGGACTAAAATTTCTTTATCCCTTCCCAGAGTCTCACTACCATCCAAGAGGGGAATTATAAACTTTCTCTTGCTCACCCTCTGGATTCCTCCAACTACCCAAACCTGGCTGAGAGGCCTCCCTCTATTATATTTCTGTTGGACCAAAACTCTTCCATTTCTGTCTACAACAACACCCTCACCTCCTATTGGCTCTTGGTGTCCTACCCAATGACCAAGTACCTCACTACATGTTGACTTCCAGTCCACACTTGTTCTTGACCTAATCCCCAGTCCTAGCATTATTCAAAAATGCTGCCACATCTCTGTCAAATAGCATGTGATGACTTTGTTGTGTAGAAGTCTGGTGCCATGTAGGAAACTTCCCTTCATATTGCTTACAGATAAGTTGCATTGTTTCCTCTTTCTTGCTTTTGGAATTGCAACTGAGTTGTTACATATCTAAACATTATTTGACAAGGAAGTAAAGTGTGAATAGGGGGTTTAGCAGTGAGGACAAATTACTTCAGTTGGAAACCATGAGCCCTGAGAATAGAAGACATTCAAAAATAAGAAAAATGGGTAAAATTCTAGTTAATTGACTTCTTGCTATCTCAGAAAGGGTTTAGGTTAGGAAAATGAAACTTTCAGCAATGAATCTCTGGACTAAAGTATGTTCCAGGAAGGTATTTTGAAGCAACTACCTCCACTCCTTCTCCCTCTAGAGGGCCCTGACCTTTGATGACCTTTAAATATATATGTGTTATAAAAGTGAAACCTTGCAAAATAGATCTTCTGCTTAATTGAAGTACAACAAAATTGTTTCCAGCTTCATAACTTTGCTCAATTCCATTTTATAAGGTTTTAAAGATATGCAAATACATTTCCTAAATTTTGAAAAAAAAACATTGATATGGCTCAAAATTCTACTCAAATAACAGGAATTGCATTTTCAGAACTAAAGGCAGAGAAAAAGCACCTAGTAACTGAAAATTAAGGTAAAATGTTGTTTTGTCAAAATTTCAATAGGTATAGACCTGTCATGGAGGCAAATTTCAGGGCCCTCTACAGGGAGAAGGAGTGGGGGTGGGTACTTTAAATACCCTCCCGGGACATACTTTAGCCTGTAGACCCATCCCTGAAGGTTTCATTTTCCTAACCTAAACCCTTTCCAAGATAGCACCAAGTCAATTAACTAGAATTTTACCAGAAAATTTGATTGGAAAGAGCATTCAATATTGAAATGTATTGCATATTTCTTTTTTTGTTCCAACTCATTTGCAGCAGTGATAAAATTTGAGAAAAAACACACACATTAGAAAACAGCAATATATATATATATATATATATATATATATATATATATATATATATATATATATATATATATATATATATATATATATATAATAAGCATGAGTTTTCTTCTGATCCTGCTCTTGAATCAAAATTTGAAGAATAATTCAGTGGTTGTCTGAAAAAAAAAATGAACCTTCAACATTTATAAATAAGCCAAGTGATGTATCATTTTGTTGTAAAAAACCTGAGAAAAGAAATTCCATGAGAGTTGATGGGATTACTATTAGACATTTTGATTATGCAAGTGCTTTTCTTTTTAATTATTTATCTATACTTTTTCAAATGTCTATTGAAAACAGAGTTGTTCCTTATCAATTTAAAGTTGGTCAAATGACCCCTATCCCAAAAAAAGACAAAAAAAGGATTTTACTGTGTGTAATTTTTTCTGACCTATAACAGCTTCTTGTACTGTTTTTAAATTATTTGAGTCAGTTATTTTGGATGAAATTGTTTCGAAATGTTATGTTCCACCCCACCAGTTCAGGTACCAAAAAGGTATTAGCTGGGAACATACCATTTTTGCTGTAATGAATGTCCTTGCTGATGCAGAAAGAAGTAGTTTTACTTGAAGTGTATAAAAAGGGGTAAATTTTTACATAGTAAAATGCCTTCTGTATATGTACCATCACATTAAGGGAAAGTTAAAGGGGGGATCTTCCCCTCTTGAAATTTTGAAAGGAGTTTGTCAAGGTGGCCTTACCTCACCATCTTTATATAATAACTGTGTTCTACATGCCCAAGATCCTGTTGATTTTTGTTGTATTTACCATGGATTTAATATGTCATTAATGACTTTTGCAGAAGACATGAATTTAAGCTGTACTTTTAGTGGATGTGGAAACGCGTTTCATCAGCTTCATATTGAATATAAAAATATTGGACTTTCTTTCAGTGTAGAAAAAACTGTTGTTGTAGCTTTCAATTTTAAAGAGAGAAATATCCCTACTTTTTTTTATCTTTAGCTGATGCTCAAATCACCCTTTCTGAAAAATAAGTTTACCTTATAATGCCTATTGGAAAAAATATCAAAGAAAATGAAATTATCCCTTGAAAATTTAAATAAAAACTGAGAATTGCTTATGCTTCAATTGTATCTAATATTAAATACATGGATAAATTAAGTCTTGCAAAAATTTATAATAGCCTAGTTGTATCTCATCTCCTTTCTCTTTGTCCAGTTTGGCAGTTTTTTAGTGAACCTCAGAAACTATCTGTTTGTAGAGTATATTTTCATTATGCTAAATTCCTTCTCAGTTTTCTCCTTGGACTAGAAATAGTTACTTAATGAATAAATTCAATCTAGTTTTGCCTAGATGTGTTATTGATAAAAGGCTATTTGATTTTTGTTTTTTCAAAAATGTTGATAGTATCTAATCCTTGGTCAGCATTATTTATTTTATTGTCTTTTGGCATTGATTTGTATTTATTAATAGCTTTTTTTCTCTTATTACTCCATCATTAGGGCGTTTTGCCCTCTTTTTGTAAAAGACAGGCTGTAAATAAATTGAATTGAATATATACATATATATATATATATATATATATATATATATATATATATATATATATCAACCTTAGGTTTATATAAAAATTATTACTAATTTTGACTTAATATTAATTTAATAATTAGCATAATTAATGTTAGCAATTATCATAACTAATTGAATTATTCAAACCTAGTAATTAACAATTAAATAAAAAAAGGTACCTGAAATAATCACCACTGTCATCATCCTTGTGCAAAAATTCAATTGCAGCCTCAAACAACTTGATTTGATAACCTTCACAATCTGAATTTGTTGACATTTTGAATATCTGTAAGTTTAAATACTGTCTTGGATTAGAACCTTGTGGGATATTTATCTAAACCTTCTTCTGCTGGCTTTCGGGTTTACAATATTTTGTCAAAAATGCATACTTTAATTGGACATTCAGCATCAAGGAAGAAAAAAACAGCATAATATTGCAAAATTTATTTGTCCAACTTAGTTGTGGAAAATCAGTGCTTGTGGATTATATAACATTAGAAAAAAATGGATTTATAATCCTAAAAACTTGAAATATTTGGTTATTTTTAAGAGCTCAAAAAGGGCTCAAATTTGAATTTGCAATAAAAGTCATTATTGTATTCATAAAGAGCATAAAGAGGAATTACCTTAATTTGCACTTCGGAGCAAATTAAGATCCATAGATCTGTTGAATGCTCCTGAGTTGAATCGGTGATGTCTCATAGCAGGTATGAGCAGGACGGAATGTCCCACTCATACTTCCAGTCTTTCATGGCCCACTCTTTATCCAGTGCCTTCTTGAATGCTTTGGGGGTGGGGGCTGAGACTGTTGCTTTGCACAGTTCATTCCAGGGGTTGACAACTCTGTTGGTGAAGAAACTTTTTCTGGCCCTGGTTCTGACTGACTGCTTGAACAGCTTCTTTGAGTGTCCTCTTGTGCACTGTGGGGGGCCTGGGTGGATGGGCAGGATCTTGGCATATGATGAGTTCAGCAATTTGCGGGTCATCATCATGTCGCTACGGTTGCGCCTGTACATGAGGGTAGGGAGGTTGAGAGCCCGTAAACGATCTTGATAAGGTTTGTCTCCAAGGTTTGTGATGGCCTTGGTTGCTCTCCTCTGGACTCCCTCAATTAGCCTGACATTATCTCCTTTGTATGTTGGGAAGGCAACGCACATGCCAAAATTCAAAATGGGTCTGACTAGTGCCTTGTAAAGTTTCAGGAAAACTAGTGGGGATCTGCTGGTAACTGTTCTTTTGATCAGACCTAAGTTTGTGTTGGCCTGGGACACGCTCTTGATGGTGTTGGCATGGAAATTGAGAAGGCTGTCAACGATGACCCCAAGGTCGCGTTCCTCTGTGCTGGTCTTGATGGGTGAATTGGAGTTGGAGGCATGTTCATGCATATGGTATTGGGCGCATGGGTTTGAGGATCCAAAGTGTAGCGTGCTGCACTTGCTTATATTGAACGATCAGAGCCATTTGTCTGCCCACAGCTGGATTTTCTGGACATCTGTTTGCAGGGATTTTACATTCACTGCTCCAAATAGCTTTGAGTCGTCAGCATAGAGAGACAAGTTGTTTTCCACCTCGCTGAATATATCGTTGATGTAGATGTTGAACAGTGTAGGACCAAGAACAGTTCCCTGCGGTACTCCACTGATGACATCACAGGGCTCGGAAAAGACCTTTTCACCTCCAGCACCAAATAGTCTGACTCTCTGGGTTCGTCCTGACAGGAAGTCCATAAGCCAATCAACCAGGTTGGGGTGTAACTGGGCAGCAGTATGCTTTTCTCTTAGCCTTTTG
Source organism: Artemia franciscana (assembly GCF_032884065.1). Taxonomy (NCBI): domain Eukaryota; kingdom Metazoa; phylum Arthropoda; class Branchiopoda; order Anostraca; family Artemiidae; genus Artemia; species Artemia franciscana. The sequence goes on along the minus strand of NC_088882.1, from coordinate 18,882,229 downwards.
TGTGGGACTTTATCAAAGGCCTTAGCAAAGTCTAGTAAAACTAGGTCCACTGGCAATCCTTTGTCAAGCAAATCTGTAATGATGTCGTATGTTTCCAGTAAGTTTGTTTCTACTGACTTTCCTGGTTGAAACCCGTGCTGATTAGGGGATAGAATATTGTTGACTTTCAGATGTTCCAGTATTGCATCATTGACCACTCTTTCAAGGATTTTTGCGAATACTGATGTGAGACTTATAGGTCTGTAGTTTTCTGCTTTAAGTCTGCTGCCTTTTTTGAATATTGGGGTCACAAAAGCAGTTTTCCAATCAGATGGGACAGATTTGGCATTAATAGACTTTTGGAATAGGTCAGACAGTGGTCCTGCGATGATGGTTGCCAGTTCCTTCAGCAGTCTTGGGTGTGAGTGATCTGGTCCAGCCGATTTATTTGTGTCAAGATTTTGAAGCCGTTTGAGGATGTTGGAGGGGTCGATGCTGACTTGCTCCATCGTTGTGGGGGCTTCATAGCCCGGGCAGTTTGGCAGGGGGCCTTCCGGTTCACAAGTGAAAACTGAAGCAAAGTGCCTATTTAGTTCGTTTGCTACATCAGTTATGTTGGTTACGGTAGTGCCACAGGGTTTCACCAGTCTGGAGACAGTTCGACGGGAGTGGTTCTTGCTAGAGACATAATTCCAGAATTTTTTAGGATTTGTCTTACTTTTAATTAAGTCATATGTTTGCTTTATTTGTAAGTCAAGAATATTAAAAGCAAAAAATTTACTGTTACCACTACTAACATCTCACTACAGCACCACCACATGAAGCAAACACAGATATGAATACTCCTCCTCCATCCCAGTCTGTTTAAAGCCTCCCTCTTTATCCTTCCAAGGAGTTTCCATTTAATTAAATTTTTCCTTATTTACATCTTTAATTTTTCCTTATTTACACCTGATTTGATGATTATTGGTGATTTCATCATCCCATTAATTGAGTGGGTTGATGGTCTTGGTGTTGCAGTATCTATTGATGGAGATTCATCATTTGCATCTTGTCTATCTGATAATTCCTTTTATTAAACAGTCGACAAGGCATCATGGTAACCAGAGTCCTTCCTTGTTTGGATCTTGTAATTTTGAGCAGTCTAGACTCTCTCATTAGAAATGAATTTGTTTCTCCAGTTGGCAACAGCAACCACTCAGTCATCTTATCTGTATTATCCTTGAATAGTCATCTACAACCTATTCTTCATCCTCAAACTTTTATTTGACTATCAAGTAATATAAAAGGAACTACACTCAATATATTTGTTAGAACTATGCATTTCTGATGTCAACATATCATGGACAAATATTAAAGAAGTCCTCCTATGAACTGAGAGAAAGCACTACCATGTCATCTACCAAAAACAGCTGAAAACACTTCTAATCCTCAAAAAGAACACAAAGAGAATAATTGACAGGAAAGCCAGAGTCTGGAAAAGGTACAACAAGGATAAAGCAAAAGAAAATTGGCAGAGTTGTGTGAAGGCTTGGAACTTTGCCTCCAATGTTGCTTGGAAACTGAAGTTTAAGCATGAGCAGAAGCTTGCTGGAGATATTTGCTAAAAATCCTATCCAACACACCCTTCCTGACCTCAAACATAATGACATAACCCACTCATTGCCAGTAGATAAGGCTAATGTATTGAATACCTAGTTTGCCTCTGCCTTCACTGTCTGATCTTGTCCAACTATCCCTACAGCACCATCAAATTTAATATCTGGCCCAGTGCCTAAATTGTCGGCTACTGAAGAAATGGTCTTAGCTAGCCTGGATAAACTTGATATTAACAAATCCAAGGGATCAGACGGGATACACCCAAGGCTCCCCAAGGAGTGCTGAAATGCATTCCAAGAAAATTTAAAGAAAATGCTCCTCAATCTGAGAGAGAAGCCGTTTCTTCAGCCAGCAAATAACAAACTTGTGCTATCAACTCTCTGAATATACACATGCTGCTGATTCAACAGGTGCATTTAAGCAAAATCTTGACAAAGAATGGCTACACCAAGAATTCCTGTACAACTGGGAAGCTGTTGAGTCCTCAACTGACATGTAGCAAGCAACTGTATCAAGCAACCTACAGAAGTTATAACAGAGCATTACAAAGATGGAAAATCCTTAGATTTGCTCAAAACTGCAATTTAAGGTAATTTTTAAGGTAAAATCCTCCCACCCTATTTAGAGATGATCTGCTTTTGTTTGGCCCTAGCAATTGTCTAACAAGGATGATTTTGGGCAATATGTCATCCTTGTTTGTGGCTATTTGAATGGCTATTTGAATGGCAATTTTTCATCATCCATCCATAAAACATACCCTAACCACCTTAACCCTTCCATTGTTATACCCCTAGAAAGTCAAATTTAACTCTATGTAGTCTATTGTTTGATGTATGGCCATGCAAACAAGTGCCCAAGGCTATCATTGCTCAAACTGGGAATGATAATGCACACTTTCCTTGAGTTTTGCTTAGAAACACAAAAAGTAGGTGAAGGCATTTTCTGGTGATAGGCAGTGCACCAGAATGAGCGACTAGAAAAGTAGCATGCTCATAAAAGGTGCTTTACATGTTTGTCTGGGTTGCAGCAGTAGCTAGCTACCTAGTAAGAAACGATCACATCCCATAGTAAAAAAAAAAACAAAATAGCCCATAACTCCTAGAAGTAGTGTCAGATAAAAAAAAAAGAAGTACACTATTAGAACTGCCTTGTAAAATACTGCTATACTGGAAACTAACAGTCCCTGGGCATCCCATAGAAACAGAACAAAATAGCCCATAACTCCTAAAACTAGTGTCAGATCAAAAAAAAAGTACACTATTAGAACTGCTTTGTCAAATACCCCTTTACTGGAAACTAACAGTCCCTGGGCTTGAATAACAAGGAAAATATATTGGTAAAAATCAAGAAAAGTGACTAACCAGCAAAGATTGGCTGGGTCCAAATAAGCTAAGCCATTGAAACTATCCCAGTTCTATTTTTTTTTATACTGTGATTGTGGCAAAATCATTTTCAACGTTTAATAAGATGACAAATTTATACCTGGTATTTGATGTACTGAAATGGTCATGTTGTGACACAGTAGGATTGATTGTTGCTTAGTAATATAGGACCTGTAGTTTGATTTCAGTTGCAACATGGTCCAGAATTACATAAAGATCATCTGTTAGCATCTCCAAATAACCAAACAGGATTAAGAATATGCTGAAATTGTATATTGAATGTAAATTACAATATTGTTTATAAATTACTTTATGGAATATAAACAAAGGAATTAAGTAAAAATATAATTCTATTTTGAACAAAATTCCTATTAGGGTTTGATAAAACAGATTTTATTAAATCCCCCATGCATAAACTGATGGAGTAATAGGAATTTCATACTGTTAAGAATAGCATTTTATTTCATTCTTGGTTAGACCTGTGGGCACCCATACATTCTAAAATAGCTAATGTTTATGGACTTGTGTTCACTGGTGGTAAATGTTGTTTTAAAATGGCACCCAGACCTAGAAGATTTACTTAGCATATAAAATGTTAGTCAAATGAGTTTTTGTCCTCAAAATGAACAATCTGAATGTATTTTTATTTACAAGTTTAGTAGAACACTTGTAACAAAACATTGAACAAAAACATTTGTTACACCATGTTGTATTTGCATTATTTATGCATTGACCCAGCTCATGTTTATGTTTTATTCTAGAGCAGGACTATTAAATAATAGTCCTTCGTCAAGCAGTCATCCAAGATGGAGGATGCTCATGCCAAAAAATGGGAAGAAGTAGTAGACTATTTTGGAGTAGACCCAGAAAGAGGATTAGCACTGGAACAAGTCAGAAAGAACCAAGAGAAATATGGACCTAATGGTTAGTTTGGTGTTTTTACTCTGTTTAATTTCTTAACCTTAATTTTCTATTTCGTTGAAGGTAGGTGAATTGTTAAATCAAAATATATAGAATGAAGAAATAAGAATAATGAGAATAAAATTTGCGAGAATGGATGCTCCTTTCAAATATCTGAAATAAAACTTGTATTCGAATTTAGAAATTTACTTCAAAGAAGGCTTGGGCGTGAAGGGGAACTTAGATCAGAACTCCCTCTAAGCAGAAAATTTTGTGAATTCCTACAATGCAAAGTAGAATTTTGAGTTAGTTTTGTGAATTGATATGTACAAAAAAATGAATGTTGAGCACAATTATTTTGTGTTTTGACTTTTGTCCCATTCCCTAAAAAAAGTCCAAAAGTTGGATTTTATACACTGTGATCTTGAAGCAAACTTTAGAAAAACTCTCACTTTCTGAGGCTGTAATGAGATAAAGGTGAAGATGGTTAGAATTTCTTGGTGATGTCTTTTTTCTTCAGAAAATTCAACGTGTTAAGAGACTTGTTGCCAGTCCATTGAACAAAATTTATGCAGTAATATATAACTCGAAAATATTCTCTGCAGCAATAGCTGCAACCTAGTAAAGATTAAACGACGGTCCATAGTAAAACAAATTTAAAAAGTGCATCTGAAAAACAGTCTAGTGGGATAAAGTTTTCTTTTGCAACTGATTCGGGGAATGACAACTATTTTTTCAATTAGTCTTAATAGTAAAATGTTATTTTTTGAAATTTCGAAAACAGCCTGAAACTCCTTGAAAATGGTGATGGATTGAAACGAAAATTACACTATTGGAATTGCCATTACTGAAGACTCAATTCAGGAAACTTAAAGCCCATCCCCTACTTTGAACAACAAGGAAAATCACTCTTTTGCATGGGTAGTTATCTTTTTTGTACCTTTGGTTCTTCACAAGAGAACACTTCTTCACTCGAAGAAAACTGAAACATCATAGAGACATATTTAAGGGTTCATTTGAAAGGAAATTACAGTGCCTGTTTACTTTGCCCCTACCATCTGTCAAATTGTTTAGCCCCTGCCACCTTCCTTGAAGGAAAGGTCCATGGGAATGTCGCATATGGTTCTTGGTGTACAATACCCTCAGCCACATTTCTGAACCATATCTCTTAAAAGAGGTAGAAGGGTGCAAGGGAGAAGGGTCAAGAATAAATTTGTACCTGGGGACAAGTCTTGGCTCTCAACAGCCTGGACTAGTTTTCAAACTAAACATTTATTTTAGGTCAGTTATCAGTTTTGCTTTTATTATCCAAGGTTTTTTATTGACTTCCCTTGCTATCACAGAAACTTTGGGTGTATGGATATAAAACTTGGTAAATCTTTAATGTTTGCTTTACCATTTTTTTTATGGAAGTCCCACCAGTGCTTAGTTAATTGAATCAAAAAATGCAACTGAATATATATTTATATATACTCCTTGAAATATGACCTCGGTATAAAAACTTCTGAATTATGATGGTTGACAGCATATAAAATTTAGGGTAGTTTGTGCTCGTATTAATTCGAAACGTAAAATTTTGTCTTGTTTTAAAAAGCTTGGGTTTTTATTATCTAATAACACAAAAGACCACTATGTACTTAACTTTCGAAAACGTCGTACTAAATTCAAAGTACATCGAAAACGACAGTACATACTGTTTGGGAAACGTATGTAACCATCTGTCAAGTTACATCCATTTGATAAGCTAAGGATATTTTCTAGAAAACGACCATTTATCTTCATTAGATTGAGGCTTTCTGGCGTATCGCTGGTGGCATTTACCAAAAGACTAATTTTAGTTTTTCTCCTTGTCACCTGATATAGACACCCAACGTGGTTAATCAGTGTTTTTGTCATCTTAATTTGAATTCTGCAATATCCCCAGAAACTTTGGAAACATCAAAGTATGTATGGTGGGTCTAGATCAATCATAACATCTTTCCTTCACATCCATTGTTTAATTGTTTCCGGTTGGTATATTTGACAGGTGAATTGAAAGAAATAGACAATTAGGATTCCATTACGATTATTTGATATCTTAGAAAATCGATTACGTTTCCATTTTAGTTTAATTGATAAAACCAGAATAACTTGTAATCATACATTTTTTTATTTATTTTTGCCTATCCCTGTAATGGATAGTAATGTAATGGATAGTATCCCTGTAATGGCTATGTAATTAAAGTGAACATAAAAGTAACAGTTACATTTGCAAGGCTGAAAAGCTGGGAAAACTGGATCAGTGATCGTCTGAATCGTCTTTTTTAAAATATATTTATTAGACATTAGTCTGTATTTTTGTATCTTGAACTTTGTTTTTCTCCAAATTAGAGCTGTTAAAGTACAGCAAAAAAGTGTTGTCCTTTTTGAGTGCAACGTATTATATAAATAATTTCTGAGACCACACTTTTACCCTTTCACCATTACTGAGAAAGGGTCATCATATTTTAGTTTTGTGTTATGTTTTAAGGTGTCTTTTAATATTTTTATCAGTTTACTCTGCACTGAGGACAGCCAAGCAGAAGTCTTGACCGAAATATTTGCATTATTTTCAATTTTTTCACTGGCTGTTATCATTGTCCTCGTTCTTCTTTTCTGTGGGATTTTGTGTTTTGTCAACGTATTATGATGGATTCGTTCTCTGCATTACCATCAAATCATAATTATCAAATATAATTTATTTAAAATTAATTAGTCTGCCTAATTGCATGAATCAACGGTGGCATTGAAGTCTGGATTTTTTAAATATAACCTTATCAATTTTGGACATGAACATGCATTAGTATGAAAAAGTAAAAATTGTCTTTAGAAAACGAAATTTGGCTTCATTAGTGAAAATATTCATGCTCAGAATTCCTGTAAGACTTAAGATCTCCCACATGTCAATCCTTAATAAATATGGAAACTGGAAGATCGTGTTTTCGTTTTATTTTTGGTTAATCTGTTGTTTCATCTTCAATTTCCAGTGTCCTATGTCCAATGTCCTGTTATGTCTCGTTAACCTGTCGTAGAACCTTGGCCAAGGGAATATTTTCGGATCTGAAAACTTCTGGCAAACCAATCCTCTCTGAAAGTGTGCTTGGGACTATTTCCAGAGTATTGCCAGATCATCTTAGAACGTGTTTTTTTCTCTTTTGCGAAGTAGCGCTTATCCAGACTTATATTTTACTATAATTTGATCAAGACTAAAGTTCTTTATTGCTTGAGAAGAGTTAAGCTTATTATTCATTTAACCACCTTTATTGATTAGTTTTAGGTAGTCCATGTAAATACGTGTTAGCTTATTTTGAAGGGAGAGGGACAAATTTTTCAAGAGCTAAACAGATGATTTACATGAAAAATATTGCAGAATGTGGGACAAAAAAAGTTTAAATTCACCAGTTGGTTGGGCGTTGGTTGAAACACTATAGACAAATTGGATTGTTTATAACGATGAACCACGATTGTAACCATCCTGCTTATAGTTGCCACATTGCCACTAGAGTTATTTAATGCTTGTTTTTTTGGATGAGACTATGCGTTTGCCCTTTTAAACCCGATGCTATTGCTGCTAATTTTTTTTTTTTTACTGATTTTACAATTAAAGAATACACTACTTGCAAAGACTGGGTTAATTTTTTTGTATTCTCTGTATCTGGCAATTCCGATGCTTGCTTTCGCTTCAATTTCTAGATGATAAAGACGTTATAGCTTTTTATTTAATTTCGTTTGTCAGTGCTGGCAGGAGACTGAAGTTCATTAAGCCAAGAAAACAATAAAAACAACAGGTTTCTAGCATTAAATAAATGATATGGTTTAGAAGTTTGGACTAGGGTTGGCAACAGTGTTTTTCTCCAACACTATTCATCTACTTAACAGTAGCCTGTGATATTCATTCTATTCTGAGCATTAAATAAAAAAAAACGTTAAAAAAAACTTGTTTTTTTTTAATTTAATTTCTGAACGTTTTTGAATCAATGCATGTTTTGATTTGGCTCTCCGCAGATGAATAATTTAAACGAAATTTGCATATATTTTTTTTTTGGCTAAATGGCTTTCTCATAGTTTTGATCGAATGATTTTGAAAAAAAGGAGCGGGGGAGGAGGCCTAGTTGCCCTCCGATTTTTGGTTACTTGAAAAGGCAACTAGAACTTTTAATTTTTTACGAATGTTTTTATTAGTAAAAGATATACGTAGCTTACAAATTAGCTTACGTAACGAACTTTTGTATCCTCATGTTTTTATTACGTATATGAAGGGGTTCACCCCCTCGTCAGAACCTAGCTCTTTACGCTAAAGCTTAAATTTTTCCCATTTTTTTTAGAATGACCCCTAAATCACAAAAGCCGTAGAATATATAGTTGAAATTACTAAAAATAATTTAGCGTAAAGAGTGAGATATTAGGGGGAGGTGAGCCCATCATATGCGTAATAATTTCTGTTCGTTTTAAGTTTTAATGCTTCTCCTTACTTTCAGCTGAAAAAACTTTTTCATATTTATTTTTTCATTGTTTTTTTTTTTCAAATAATGCTAGAAAATCCTGCGCTCCCTTCATGAAAATTTTCTTCTCCCATGACAAATTCCTCCAAGAAAAGTTCCCCTAACATATTCCTCTCTTATCAACCCCCCCCCCCCCCTACACCGAAGAACACCCTACGCATCCTTGATCTGCCTTCTGGCAAAAAATACAAAATTCCACATTTTTGTAGATAGGAGCTTGAAACCTCTACAAAAGGGTTCTCTGATACGTTGAATCTGATGGTGTGATTTTTGTTAAGATTCTATGACTTTTAGAGGTTGTTTCCCCCTATTTTCTAAAATAAGGCAAATTTTCTCAGGCTCTTAACTTTTGATGGGTAAGACTAAACATGATTAAACTTATATATTTAAAATTAGCATTAAAATGCGATTCTTTTGATGTAACTATTGATATCAAAATTCTATTTTTTAGAGTTTTCGTTACTATTGAGCCGGGTCGCTCCTTACTACAGTTCGTTTCCACGAACTGTTTGATAAATCTTTAGCTGATGAAACCAAACAACATGATTTATTCTTATGCCAGACTATCACCAATAAAACTAGGCTTTTTGAGAATCTTAGCTCCCTTTAAAAAACATGAAACGTGCCTAGCAATTCCAACTTCCCTTCTTAAATCCCCAAGTTCGATAAAGATCTTTACAATGGTTATACAGACGTTGATAAAGAGATTGAGTTTAGATTTTCTAGTTTTTTCATGTCTTTCGTAAACAGTGGTCCAGATGACAGACACTTTCTAACAAAGAAGTAGTGTTACAGCTGGGATACCAAAAAAATTGAAGGAACCTGTCCTTGCTGTTTATAGACCTTTGTCGTTAAGAAGAAGAACAATGTTCGACTAGGGTGAACAAGGCTGTAACTGTTATATATCCCTTCTGGACTTGGCTAACACAAACGGCTTATTGCTGTTCACTCAGTTTCTTTGAACACGCTCTAACGGAAAGACCCTCGAACTTGATGGAGGACAGATTTCGCCAGACCTTATGATTTTACTTTATAAACATAGCCCTTTTTTGGAATATTTCGGAAAGCATCGCCAAAAACTAGAAAAACACGATATTGTATTAACATATTGAAATCTTGGTGTCTCTTTTTGAATAGTAAACTTTTTAGTTGGGGTGCTCAATGCTCTCCATCAATGTAGAAATTGCCACCTGACTGAGTAGATTATTGAACTTGTTCTGCTTGATTGCATATCCCACTCCAGAGAAACAATGCATTTTAAATCTGTGGAGTAAATATAAAATATTTTTTACTTTCCCTGAGATAATTAAGTTCTGTTTGCGTTTCAAAACGAAAAATGGCGGAATTCTCTGTGAAAATTCAGATTATTAAAAAAAATGAGAATGATCTATAAAACAAATTCTGAGAAGTATCATCCTATGTGATCTACTTCAACTATTACCCCTCTGTTGACCGTTTAAGCTATATAAAGTAACCAGCTCTGTAACACGCTGGCAAAATGGTTTTTTTATGAATATATGAAAAGTTCGTAACCACCAGGATGAAAATGACGAAAAATAATTGTTTGATTCTTTGGGCGCCTCTACAATTTACGAGAACAAGATCAAATTATCTCATCTTTTTTTCTTCTTGACCAATTGTTTGTTGTTCAATATCAAAGTTACTTTATTATATACACGTTTAATGCAGTAAATAGGATCAATAAATTTAGCAAACAGATAAAATTGGAAACTAATTTATTTAACAAAATATGGGCTTTTTCTGGTTTTGTAATTGTATGACGGTAATAAAAGTCTTATATTTTACTGGACCGAGAACAAGACAAGTTTGTCGCTCCTTTTTTGTTCTAGGCCAATCGTTTGTTGTTCAAAATCAGGAATAGTTTGTTGGTTACACATTTAAAGCCGAAAATACGATCAATAACTTAAATAAGCAGATGGAATGAGAGAGTCTAATATTTAACTAGACCCTTACATTTTATTTTAGACCCTAGACCCTTATAGACCAATACTATTATTTAAAATGAGTCTAATAAGACAAAATACCCTACTTTGTAAAAAGTGAACTTACCAGTGAACCAAAACAGTATTCTGATTTTCTTTTTGTTGGGGTTGTTCAAATATCTTGGAAAACTTAAAAGAGTAGAAACTGGGGCCATCGTGAAAATAATGGTAATAAAAGTCTTATATTTTACTAGACCGAGAACAAGACAAGTTTGTCACTCCTCTTCTTTCTTCTAGGCCAATCGTTTGTTGTTCAAAATTAGAAATAGTTAGTTGCTTACACACTTAAAGCCAAAAATACGATCAATAATTTGAACAAGCAAATGGAATTGGAGAGTCTAATATTTAACTAGACCCTTATATTTTATTAGAGACCCTTATATTTTATTAGAGACCCTTATTATAGACCCTAGACCCTTATAGGTCCATACTATTATTTAAAATGAGTCTAATAAGACAAAATGCCCTATTTTTGTAAAAAAAAGCTGTAAAAGAGCTTACCAGTAAACCAAAACCTGCCCACCTTGGAGACGGGCCTCGTAAATAAAATGATTGCAGGTGGAAAAATACTTCAGCAGGTTTTGTGACGGCGGGTCTGCTGCCAATATGCACAAATATTCTTTATCCTAAAAAAGAACGCAAATCGTAAATTAATACTTTTCTTATTCAAAATAGCTCTAATTAGTAATTTTTTTTCATAGTATTCTGATTTTCTTTTTGTTGGGGTTGTTCAAATATCATCGAAAACTTAACTGGGGCCGTTGTGAAAATAATGGTAATAAAAGTGTTTTATTATACAAGACCGTGAACAAGACAGGTTTGTCACTTCTCTTCTTTCTTCTAGGCCAATCGTTTTTTGTTCAAAATCAGGAATAGTTTGTTGGTTACACATTTAAAGCCAAAAATACGATCAATAACTTAAAGAAGCAGATGGAATTGGAGAGTCTAATATTTAACTAGACCCTTACATTTTGTACTGTTCGTCTTATTATTTTCGTCCCTTTGCATCAATACACTCCATTTCGGTATTACAAAAATGTCGCTATTAGATTAGTTTATGGTTTTAATGACCAGATATCACTACGAACAACGAAAAGGGAAATTAATGTAATGCGTGCTTTAAAGTCTGCCAATTATATGGGGCTTCTAAATAAATATGCCTTTAATTTAGTCTGTAATGTGTCTACTTTAATTTACCATAAAGTGTTCTTTTTTATACGGTAGTGGCACATCTTCTTAAGTCATGCTTTTCATGTGTTTTTTTTTATATTATTTGCTTTTGTTTTGTCTATGAATCAGAAATTATTATCTGATCTAAGAGAAAAAATGTTCTTTTTATAGGCCAAATAATTCATTACAAAGATTTGTGTTGTAGTTTTTATTCATGGCCTTTTTTCTGGCTCCTTTATAAAATTTCCCGTTGTGCCATTACATCTAAGCCAAACAAATAATTTTCAATTGGGAGGGAAGGGATTTATTTCCAAATAGCAAAATAAAGGCTAGCTTTTATGGGGGGGAGTGTATAGGTCATCCATTTTTGAAGAGGGTAATGTCTAAAGAAGAAAGATGAGTTTTTGATTGTGTTTCCAACGCACGGTAAAGCTAGGGGGTGGTGGTGGGCAAATGTACTTTTTCAAATTATGTGTGTGGTTTTGTTTTGTTTTTATTTTTTTTTCAATGAAAATACAAACCAGGGTACCTGAATAAACAAAATACCAAAAAAGGTTGTTTTTTTTATCTAGGAAGGGGCAAATACCCACTCCTTCTTCAATTGACGCCACTTTTCTGATTACAGCCTTTCTTTTATTGTATTGAATTTTTACAAATTTCCCATGGTAATATCAAATTTTTCCCAAAATTTATTTAATGCTCATAAATATTCATTGTCTATTTTGAGTCGCTCTATATTTTATTCTGTAGCACGGACCATTGTCTTGTATTGCTATAAATAAACCATTTTGTCCTGAACATATAGGTATGTTCTAATTATAAGTGCTCTGAGAAAAAGTTGTGTTAATTGCTATTTTTCTCATAAAAAATTTCAATGTAAACAGTGAAAGCATGTTCCATCACTGCTTGCGTAAGGTTTTTCAGGTAATACTTTGCTAAAAATGACTAACACAAGTTACTACGGGCCAGATTTGTACCTCAAGCCAAAACAAACAAATAATGTCTTCTTATTGTTGGGTTATTTTAAGATGTCAGAACATAATCTCCAAGTAATTCTGTAATTAAACGTGAATAGAACTTTGCGAACGAATAATTGAGATACCTTCAATAAAAAAGAAAAAAAACGAATATGGTGAACATAAGCTAGGCTGTAAAAATGAATATTCAATGGGGAGAAATTACTGAACCGCAAAAAATATATATTTATTAATTAGTTCCGTAACGAAAGAAACGACTATTTCTAGTACTTTCCCATACACAGAGAATTAAACCGGTGTTGAACTCCTGTTCTATTTCTTTTTTTCCGGGAGTATTTTTTCTTAGATAATGTAAACGAAATTGTGGTCTAGCAAATATATGTTCGGTGACATGATGAGCGCCACTGTATATTTGACCTAAATATCCGGATTGTTTTGTTATTTCGCTATCAAATAAAGGATTTGTCCCTAATAAACTGTTATTTATACCAAATGCTAGCCTCTTAGAAAGGAAATTGTTGTTTTTATTAATGGTATCTCAGACGTAAAGCAATGAGGATGTGTGTTAAAGTTTTTCTTTTTATCCGCTTCTTTTTTGTTTCAGAATTACCTGCTGAGGAGGGAAAGTCTCTGCTTACACTCATTTTAGAACAGTTTGATGATTTATTAGTTAAGATTTTGTTATTAGCTGCCATTATCTCTCTAGTAAGTACTTTTTTGTCTTTTATTTAATTTTGGAAGCTTTAATGGTCTAATAAAACTCGTCGACTTTGACCTTGTTAAATACTTCTAGTGTTGCTTATGTAGTTGTTACTGCTGATTTAAAAGTTTATATTTATATCACTTAAATGCTTGGTGAATATAAAATTTCAAATGTACAGCAAAATTTCACAAAGTTCAAGGTACACAGAGCGACATTAAGAAACGAAGAGCTAATGGGGATGTAACCTTTCATAAAAAATAATATCAAAAAGCAACTGAAAGATGCAGTGCTCTCGCCATTATTTAATGATAAAAAGCTAAATGGCCGACTATGCTAATCAAAATAGTGTTAAGACTTTGGTCGTTAAAAACTAATGGATGTAAAAACGAGTGGCTTGCGTCAATTGATTTGTGCTTACGTCAGTTGAGTAAAATTCACATCATTCATGATAATTCTATGACTCTTCAGAAAAAATTGAAAGAACGGTGACTAATGAATGGAAAATAAATCAGCGTTTTGTTAATTGCTCTCGTTATCATTTTGTTGTTTCCAAGATGGATTTAATCTATAGTATACCTTTGTTCAGGGCCTTAGGTGAATATCCCCGCCCTCTTCTTATGCAATGTTCCAAGGACTAGGGGGTGACAATTGGGAAGGGAGCAGTTACCACCCATATTTTAATCAAAATTAATTTTTATTGACAAACCCCCGCCCCCTGATAATTAAATGTGAGCATTAAATATTCGTAGATGCACCCATTTTTATGAAAGCTTGGTTTAAAAAATAAAAAAATTTTGTTTCATTACCCAGTTAAAATTAAAAGAAGAGCAAGATATCCATTTTTGCTCACTTGAGCAAATATGACTTATCAATTATGTAACTGGCTTAACAGCTCACATTGTCTGTCTGAAAGACATATTTGATTCAAAATAAATTGCAGTTTCTGTGTTCAATTACTAAGAATTTTCTAATTACGAGGACTAAAGAGTGAAGATGTATTTTAACGTTTTATGTATAGATTTTATCACTATAGTTGTAGTTGTTGATACCAAAAATGATACCAGCTAATCATAATAGGTCTGATGCATCATAAATAGATCATAAGCCCTTTTGTATTTTCAATGAAAGTAATTTAAAAAAACTGCAGATTTGTCACCCCTCGACACATTATGAATTAAAATATTTATTAATATAGTATTCAATTTAGGGTATATATATCGGATTAGCACTCATTCTTTTTTTAATAAATAAGCTTTGATTTTTTTGGGGTCTAAGGCAGGGGCTAGTTTGGGCCCAAACCAAAGGTAGTGTCTAAAATGGTCCAAATGATTTTGTCAATAATCAATGCTGTTCCTTATACAGAGCTATGCTATGAAACTGTAAATTTTGAACAATTCAATAAAACCAAGAGCGATGGAAGAAAAACACTTTATTAATAGTTATCGAAACCTTAAAATTATCCATTTTCGTTAGATCGTGGAACCTAGGGTATGAGGTTATCTATAGACATATACATGGATAATTAGATTATTTTTGGAGATAGCAGTTTTATTGGACTTTTAAAAATTTCCCATTTTTTGTGTCACCTGTTATTTTTGTGACAGTATGGCTTTTAATATTCAATTCCAGATCTGGCTACTTTATAACAGCCTCTCTAGTTCATTCTAAATTGGTTACTGAGCTTTTGAACAATTTGATCTTGCAACAGAAGTTCGTACTTCTGTAGCTTTGGCTCGTCAGATTTTTGAAATAATCGTTACCCGAATTAGTGTTTACTACTTTAAATTATAGAAATTAGCCCACATTGGTATCAATGCGTCCAATTTTGTATACAGAAATCCCATTAAATTAAAATTTGGCATTCATATCCCATCGGTACAGATGTCGTGGATTGTGAACCCCTGATGTGAAGATTCTTGAGTTATTATGTTCAAAAAAGTCTACTAGAATACATGTTGTGTTGGATGGATATCATGTAGTGTATTCTGCTGTATTTTGTCTTCAAAAACTCAAATGAAACCTGGTAATGTTAAATACGGAGCGTGTAGAGATCAATGTAATAAAGTACATGAAAAAAACAGTAGGGCGATTTCAAAAAGTAGATTTACTGCTCTTTTATTGTGTCAATCCTATGATGAAATAAATTTTAGCAATTGTATGCCCTGGTTTATCCCCTTGAGTATTGAGAATGTTCTCAAATATATTGTAAATTTAGCCAAATTGGCTAAGAAAAGACCCATTAGATATTATGTGACACGCTTCTTTTTTCTTATTTTGTTTTATTCCTTACTTTAGAGGACGTCCTTGTCATTGTGTAAAATTAAGTAGTTGATCAATTACTTTAATATTCAAACTTTGAACTTGATCTTTTATAGTGTATATATAGCTTTTTCTCTCCTTGCCTATTTATTTCTCAAGGTGACTAGTCAAATGCGTAGGCACACAGCTCGCTTCCATCATACAAAGACACGTCTAGAACCGATTACTTGATTTACGCCCATTTGGAATTCTTTCCAAGGACATTTTACTACCAAAGCCATCTTGCATTTCCTTCGAGCGAAGGTTTAACAGAAATGTAAAACCTAGTGATCAAACTGGGTGAATGGCTAACGGTGTAATGTGCACCTTTGATGTACTCTGTGCGTCTAACAAACATTGTGAAAACAAAAGATAATGGAAATGGTCCTTTATGTTCCAATATTGAACAATATGTTTGTAAGTGGAGATAGTACTTTGAAGAACATTTCCAATAGAAATTGCTAGAAATAGTTCTGAATGCTTCGTCCCAAAAATTATGCGTAAGCCATTGGCCAGCTGTGCGACCAAAGATTTAAGAGAACATAATCCTTTTAGTCCTATGATATTGCTTGCAAAAGAGGAAAATGGTTTCAGTATTTGGTTATATTTATTTTTATTTGTAGGTGCTTGCATTGTTTGAAGAACATGACGATGAAGCTGAACAGTTGACCGCCTATGTAGAACCTTTTGTTATTCTTCTGATTCTCATTGCCAATGCAGTAGTTGGTGTGTGGCAGGTTAGTCCTATATATCATGCGTAGCAGCATTTTGACAACCATTTAATTTCATATGCCTGCAGTTTTTTTTTTGCTAAATACTTCATTAGTAACTCGTTTTTGAAATCTCGAAAGATTCTTAATTCTTTCCACCTTAATTTTTTCTGCAGAGGATTAAGGTGAGTTAGAAGCCACTCCCAGAAACTCTAGGAGTTAGGATTGAAACCTGCTTGGCGCTTAAGGAATGGTGTTTCTCGGGATAATAGCCTTGGAACTGACATAGCTTTTCGCTGCTTCCCAGACTACTTTGTGCTGAGATTAGCTGTTATTTTTTTCCTTTCAACGAATATTAACGTTTTTCTAAACATTTCGCCTGTTTTAAAGGTAGTCTTATTTAAGAAATTTTGTGGGTAAACTTACTGTTTAACGTTTATTTAATTCACTTAAAAATACAAGAAACATGACTCACCAAGTTGAATATTCCACTTTGCCCCTATATAAAATCACATGAGATCAACAGGTACCTTCACCGCTGAACAAATAGCCCAAATCAGTGAAACGGGTGGTGAAAGCATATCCATTTAGACTAAAAAATTTGACATTCTTTCCTTCAAAAGGGAAATAATTTGAAGTTTGAAGGGCAGGTTTTATTCGTAAATAACAACCAAGACTTTTTGATAATATTGCAATATAATGTTTTAAACGAGACACTCTTGAACCAAATTTTGCGCCTCATCCGATCAGACGCATCTTTTTCAAGAAAGGGTGAAGCAGTAAGGCAGTACTTAACAGCAATTCTATCAATAAGTTTCTGCCAAACTGTGTTAAAGGCTTCAAAAAAAAAGATTTATTTATCCATATTTTTGGTCTTAAAAATGACTCTATTTTCTCCATAGAACTAAGCATTCCTTGGGAAGATATCGTGGTAATACTTGGCTTTAAATTGATTCAATAAATTAAGTAACTGAATATTAATTAAAATTAAAGTTAATCGATGTATTTACGCTGGTGTAGCCCAATGAGAGCCTTCAACGCAGATTAACTTTTGAAATGTCACTGACTACTCTTCTTATCGTTGTTTTTGTAACCGCAAGTGACGAGCATGTGAGTGTATTTTGTTTTAGCTTCATGACAAAGGAATTTCGAGATCGTCTCAACGTAGGCTATGCTTTCAGAGTCTTAACTTTTCTCAACTTTATCTAGTTATGGAAGAATATCTAAAAATGGGACACCGAAAATAAAAGTCTAAATATGTGTCTAATAGGAATACTAGTGACAATCCTGGTTTTCAGTTCATACTTGCCCACGGGGTTAAGGGTGACAGGGAGGGATTCTGTCCCCCTATGTTGGATGATGGTTAAACTTACTAAATGAATATATATATTTTTTTTTACTAAGATAGTGTTATTAGTAAGAATGGATTGCTGTAACCAAAAAGTGCCCTTTATCAATCATTAAAAAAGAAAAAAAAATCTTGAATAATAGAAGTATTTAATTTGGCCAAGACCGGAACTAAATAATAAAACACTTTTCCTTCTAGCTTTAAAAGTATTGTGAGCAGCTTTGTCAATTAAACTAAATTTTCTTAAGTTTTTAGGGCTTATTGAGCGTAATTCCACCAATGCAGTATTCACATGATAAAACCAAATAAAAGAGAAACTATAGCGGCAGTTAAATACACCCATTTTAATAAACATTTTAAAATAGAATAGTTGACAAATATCTGAAAATATTAATAAACTAGATTGTCACTAGGGCACAATCTTCGCCAGAAATTTATCTCTCGCACGACCACATTCAAAAAAGTATTGCATGCTGAATATTAATATCGTCTTCAATTCCTTGAATCCAATTATTCTGCAAAAAGCTCATTATCGGTAATGTCCGAACTTGCTATTATAGATTAATCCTTTAGCTAGGTATAACTGGTGAAACTGCTCGAAGCACACGAATTTAATCAGTCAAAACAATCCCAAAATCTTAGCTTATAGTTCATAATAATGCATGTAAAATCTTATTACTACAATGATCATATTTCACTACTACTGATTTTTAGCATCAAATTTCGTACATTTGAAGAATATATCAAAGAGTATGGGTAATTTATAAGTGTGGAAACTGGTGCTAGTTTCGGCAAATAAACCCATCAATGCCATCTAGTGTTAGGTAGCATTTGGCATTTTTCAGGCTTTGTAATCGTTGTTTTGTCAGGAACTGAGATCAGACACTTATTACTGCACTAATTTTACCAACGAAACAAATGAAATTTCTTATTATTATAGTGAAAAACGCACTATCGCCATACCCTAGACAGTGTTGAGCTTTTTTTGTCGGCACTGGTGCCCGTTCCCAATCTTTTAAGTTACCCATACTCTCTAGGCTATATGACAACTGTCGTCTGTAACATAATATTAGCCGATAAAAAAAACTCATTAAACTGCCTTTCAAATGATATTGGTACATGTTGGTTATAGAACCCTAATAGAGGTTGAAGAAATTAACTTCTCATTGAACTGAAATATTTTTATTAAACTTCGAGTTTTGAGAGGTCATGTCTTAAGGAGCATTAGTCATTATGTGTTAATTTTTATATATTTCTCTTAATTATGATTCCTTCTATCTGAAAGGGGAAAGAAGATGTAGTTTGTAGAAGTTAATTTTTTACTATTTTGCGACCCTCCATAGAAAGAAGTTCTTGGTACCTTTCCTTTACTAAATTTTTGAGTGTACGCATGAAATTCCTTTATCACAGACGAAAAAATTTCTACTTTGCAGTGCTAATTCCACAAGAATTTAGTAGGTAAACTCGGTGTGTTGAAACAGGGTAAATGCTGTCAATTCAAAGGGAGATGTCTTGCGGACTAATTCCATTGTCTGTTTGATTTTAGGAAAAGAACGCAGAGTCTGCTATTGAAGCGTTGAAAGAGTATGAGCCAGAGATGGGTAAAGTTATCCGAGCTGACAAGACCGGTATCCAGAAGATCAAGGCCCGTGACTTGGTACCTGGCGATATTGTCGAAATTTCCGGTGAGTTAATATTTTCTCTTCCTCTTCAGGGAGGTTGAAGGGCAAATTCTGCGGGGGGTTATAAAAAGAAGTTACGAATGCAAGAAATTAGAGTTACAAGCATTCAAACATGTTAAGGAAAACTGGAATGATCCTCGCACAATCAGATTTTTTGTTGCATTTAAAATATATATATTATAAATCTTTTTACAGTATTGTGACCAAAGAGTATGGGAAACTGATCGGATGGAAAACTGCGGCTTTTTAGAATGAGTCTAATATGAATTGTAAAACATAAGCGCCATTGACAGTTTAGCCTTACTTGCTTGGTTTTAATTAAGTCTGGTTAAGACATAGAATTTTAATTTATTAGCAACTGGGTTTCGACTAAAGCTCTAAATTTCAAACCAACGATAAATTTTTCTGCAAGTTGGCAGATTCTTTTGTTTTAAATAAATTTTATTGGTTCTAAATTAGTTTGGGGCAGCTTACTGTGTAGAACATGTGCTTCTTGAAAATGAATCTAAACATACATAATTGTCGCTCTTTGGTCAAAAGTAACCTTTATTGCCTTTTGGCAAAAGAGAACTTCTCGAAATGGGAGAAAAGATTTATGACGGAGAAAAGCAAACTGGTTTTTCGAAGAAGTAAGCTTTACAAGAATTAAAACACATATGGCGTGATTTATAACTCATGTGTTGAAAATACCAGTTCAGTTATCAGTTAAGAAAATGGAACTTGTGGAAAAAATTATATTTTCTCCAGACTTGGGCCTTTAGCCCAAACTGCCAAACCTCTATTAAATATATTACTCAAATATATTATATACAATACGAAATAAAATTAAATAATATTATTCTATTAAATTAAATATATATATATACATATATATATATATATATATATATATATATATATATATATATATTTTATATATAATAAAATTTTTTATTAAATAAAAATAGCCAAAGCCTTTTATTCTATTTCTAATCTTTTGTAATGCCAAAACCAGTGAAGCATGCCAAGAATAAATCTATTTCTAAAATAAAGACCACCGGACTGAAAATGATTCTTTGTTTCTATTTTCTGCTTGAAACCGGATTTGTTAGAGATTGATTATCTCTGGGCATTTTGTTCTCTCAAAATTTATAGGAACTGACAGTTTGGGTATTTGTTTGTATACATCGTTTGTCATAAGTCAAAAGGCTTAATAAAAACAAATTATGTTGTGTATAACATCTTCTCCTGAATTTAGTGTCTTGTGAATTTAATAAGCTTAATTAATGCTCTGCAAAATACAGAAAATATGTATTAAAAATAAATCCAGGAAAGTGGGTTTAGACGCCTTAAAAAAAAAAAAAAACTGCATATGCTCATTTGTATGAAGAACATTCGATCCCTGTTTTCAGGACACCCCATATCCAGTACGAGTTGTGCAGATCATCGGACTCCCCATGTTCAAGCATGCTATTCTGGCGCGTTCTAATTGTGATAGACTCAAGTCCAAAACGCTAGAACCATTAGACGAAAATGCTTTGATGTTTCGCGTGTTGAACAAGATGAACCCGAAAACGATTTTGTTGAACCTGCTTCAAATCCAGTGCCCGAAAACAGGGCTTTGGACTTGTTGATGAGACATTAAAAGTAGAAAAAAAGTGAAACTTATTGAGCTTCATTCGATTCTAGTCAAAGAAGGCATGATGACAAAGAAGGGAGTTTACAATTGTTCTTTAGTTAAAAGACGATATTTGTTTCAAGAGAGAATGAATTAAGCCCTTAATTTTGGCAAACGCATAAATCCAGCACACAAATTGTCCCTCCTCTGGCCAGGTTACATGAAATGACGAAACGACAGAGGATTTGGTAGTTGATGGTTTTTTGTTTTTTTTTTATAAATCGCAGTCATCACAAAAGTAAATAAGATCATCTAAAGTATTTGGATCTTTTTGGAAAACTCTTGGCTGCTTTGCGGGGAAAACTTTTGCCTAGTTTACTTTTAAATGTTTTGCTACCCCTAATACCATGCTCATTTTATTGTGTTTATACAATTCAGTTGGTGACAAGATTCCTGCCGATTTACGTCTGATCAGTATTCTATCAACCACATTGAGAATCGACCAATCCATTCTCACTGGCGAATCTGTATCAGTAATTAAACACACCGATCCCGTTCCTGATCCTCGTGCCGTCAATCAAGATAAGAAGAACATGCTCTTCTCTGGTACAAATGTTTCTGCTGGTAAAGCTCGGGGCGTTGTCATGGGCACCGGATTGAACACAGCTATTGGTAAGTTCCTCCTCTTTTCCGTCTTTTCTCAACTTCTTTCTCTCTCCAGATCTCTCTTCTATGATAATCCCTGTTTCAAAAGGCGTGTTTAAAAACGCGATTAATCTTCGTTATATGTATTTATATACACATCCCATACCTACAAATATAAAATTTCATGTATGACCCGTCATTTTTAAAGTAAAATCACACTGTATTAAGAAGCACGAAAATCTAGATATTTGACAGACATATTTTTGGCGCTGTTATAGACATCAGATCCACTTCAACCCCTCCGCCCTAACTGTAAAATAGACAAAATTAATTATAAAGCCGAAACGTGTTAATTAAATAGTGGTATTCCTTCTTTGATTTAAACTGCTGCATCCTAGCTGCTATTAAATTAACTCTTATGTTGATGATGGTAATTTCTAAGTTTATAAACATGCTAATTTTGATTGATCTAAATTTGTTATCGTTTTTTTAACGTCATCGCCCACATAATTAGAGTTGTCAAAACATTAGTCTGTCTAACCTTTTCTCCTTATTCTTATACAGAGAAGCTTTTGTGAAATATTCGATTGTGTATTTTTTAGACTCCCATTAGAACCAGGAAGTTATTTTGAAGTTCTACAGTATATTATATACCATGATGAAATTCCTGAAGAGAAATAGATTTCACTTGTCTGACAGGGAATTTCTTAGAAATCAAATAGTTATTCCATTGCTAAGATATTTCTTGTGTTACGTAAATGTATGGGGAAAAAAGCATTAAAACGAATATTAAGTATGTTAGACAGTCATTATAATAAGTAGTATGAGAATCAATTTTTTTTCCAGTTCGTATGAATAATTTATAAATCCCTTACTCTTGGAGATTGGGGCTCCATATGTTGATATATTCCACCATTCTATAATGGTGATAGTTGATATCACCATTCCATTCTATATTAGTCCACCATTCTTTGTTGTCACACACATGAAGAAGGGGAATTGGAGGAAATCTCCTTCCTCCCAAAATTGGTTTAATAGACACTGTCTGGCATAAAATATACTTTTTTCTAATTTTGACCCCCCCCTCCCCTGGAAAAGTTCTAATCTCCCCCCCTCCCCCTGAATAAGGGCTGGACCTATGTGCACCTATGTTAATTGTCATAATCTTTTGAAAAACACACCGTAATTTTTTTGTGCATGCAGCACACAACTCCTACCAGATTGAGTCATAACAAGTAGGTTAGTTCCTTAGTGCGACAGTCATTATTACTATTGACATCTCTTCTCAGTACTATCTACGCTTTTATGTGTAACATATTTTCTTCTTTTCTTTCATTTTATTCTTCTTTTTTTTTACCATGATCTTTTTCGCTGCTAATTCTGCCGAAAAAAAAAGTCCATCGGATCATTCTTGTGCTAATTGTGCAAATCCACCAAATGATTTGTATTTATTGTAAGAAATAAATTCCTAGATTTTTACCTGATTGTTTGCTGTAGAAATAGAATGGCTAGTGTTTTATCCTATACGATTTTCTAAACTTGGTTCTAAAAAACGAATAAATCTCTAAAGGGAGATTTAAACCTTTCAAGGAAAGGAACTCTCACATTTTTAGTTTGGGGATGTAACGATTATAGTTTTTGTCAAACGCCCTTTAATTTTACAGGGTTAATTCTCAACTTAATTCTCAGCCAAAAACGACTATTCATTTTTAGTAGGCTCTGTATTAAAATGAACTGACGTCCTAAATGCCATTTTTTTATGACATAATACTATCCCCATAACCTTATGTCTCGAGCTAAGTCATAACTAGAGCATTTTCAGCTGTTCCCAATGCTGTGTAAAAATGTTTAATTTTCTTTATTCGTAATGAACAAATTTATTTGAATTTTTTTATATTTATTATTCTAAACATTGACAACAAAATATATTACTTTTCATTGCAAATTTAGTGGCTTCAATTCTGGGAAATTTTGGGGTACAAAAAAAGCTTTTGAAAACGCATCAAAAATTTATTTATATTAATTTTTGTTATATTTTGACGAATCGGACAAAAATTGGGAAGTTCAAGCCCCTACCCCCCCCCCCCTCCTGGATACAGCCTTGCTTTACATATTGTTTCATAACTTAGCAGGGTAGCTGAATATTTGATGACTCTAACAACCTGAGAATTGACCTAATGCCTGAATTCCCGGTTTGTATGATTGACAGATTCTGTAAATATATCCCTAAGTTGATCCAATAGTATCTCATTGTAAGACTCTGAGAACAATTATGAAAACAAACAATTCCTGGATGTGTATGTATGTACTATAGATTGATTGCCGACACTTTTTGAGCAAAAGATGCCGACAGAAGACCATCCTATTAAAGAGACAAGAGCCGGAAGTGTGTTCTTTTGAAATGCCGTTTTATGACCACTTCAAGGGAGCGCTGATATAAACCTGGAACCTATTATAAACCTTTGACTCGACAAGGAAATTAGTGAAACCCTCTTGAATAGTTTCTTTATTTTACATGCGTACCTATACATCTTTGATTTACTTTGATCCCTAGTGTTTTTTTTTCTTTCACTGTAAATAAGACTTGGATGACCTAAGTGTATACAAATGCAAATTGATGCCTTCTATTACAGCAAGTTCTCTATAAATGTCAATTGTTCATAGCCTTTTTTGGCCAAAACCCACGGAAAAATCCTCTTAACGCAGCTAGTATTATTGTTAAAAAATCGTTCCTATTTAGTGGAGGGGAGAGGGGGCAGTGGCATCGACTGGTAGGGGATTGAATGCTTTTTTTTTGTATTTTCATTGGAAAACATATTTTTTGTATTTCCATTAAAAAAAAAAATATGACCCCTCCCCCTCATTAAAAATAATTCATTTTGCCTCTCTCTCCTCCCGCCTTAATTTCCGTGAATGGGCCCCACTGACGTAAAAAGTAGCTGCAGTGTTAGAGACAGAGTCAATATTCGAGACTGCAGATAGCATCAATGGTTTTTCATTCGTAATATTCTTCTCACTGTGTGGAGTGTGAGTGATGTGGTTGAGAGGATGAGTTTTCGAGGGCTGCTAAGAAACCATTGCCTTAGATGCTACGATTTATGATGCCCTTTATTTGCTTGTAATACTTTGTCTTGGGTTATCTCTCAAGCAATTCCGGGATATTCTCTCGTTTCATATTTTTTTTATAACGAATCCGTGCTTCCTCTTTAAACTTCAGTGTAATGCTCTATGTTTTGAATATTATATCTTTGGAGTGTCCTGTACAAGTCCAAGTATTGGGCTTCTTGGTTTTATTTTATCAAGTGCCTCTTTACTTTTATAAATACAGCTTCTTAACTTTAAAAAATTAGCCGTGATCGTGACGGAATTTTTTCCAGTACCCCTTGGAAAAAAAAGAAAAAAACTACCCGAGAATATGCGTCATATGTCAAAGTAAAATTTATGGAGTGGGTGAAGAGCTTAAGACCATTAGTTATCTGCACTGGGTTTAGGTGGTGTTCATATGCAACTCTAGCTAGATATCTGAGCCTGGACATAAATTTCTGACGAGACGCGTGTTAAGAGATTGATGTTTAGCATGTCATGCGTGTTAACAGCGCTTTCAAGCAGAAGTGATTAGCATGGCGACTTAATCGTCTTCCTGATTGCCAGAATTGGAAATCATTGATACCAGAACTAACTGCTTGACAGTAGCTTGTTACAGCCAATAACTGAATTTTACTTGTAAATAGTTGCTATCTGGCTAGGTACGGAAGTCTAGCATGTATGAACGATTCTTATGAATCTTCTGTTCGTGGTAAAGACCTACCACTGTTTTCTTGTCAAGTCCCCTCTAGTTAGCTTCTTAAGAACATCAAAAGTGGTTTTCTTTCCTTTATTGTGTTTGTGTATCTGAAAATCTGACTATTTCCTAAGTTTTTTTTTCCATTTTCTAGGTAGCATTCGTACTCAGATGTTCGAAACTGAAGAAATGAAAACTCCTCTCCAGCAAAAGCTTGACGAATTTGGTGAACAACTATCAAAAGTTATTTCCGTTATTTGCGTCGCTGTTTGGGCTATCAACATTGGACACTTTAACGACCCTGCCCATGGTGGATCTTGGATAAAAGGTGCCATCTACTATTTCAAAATCGCCGTTGCCCTTGCTGTAGCGGCTATCCCTGAAGGTCTCCCTGCTGTTATCACCACTTGTTTGGCCCTCGGCACACGTCGTATGGCTAAGAAGAATGCCATTGTTCGTAGTTTACCTTCCGTCGAAACCTTGGGCTGTACGTCGGTTATTTGCTCTGACAAAACTGGCACACTGACAACCAACCAGATGTCAGTTTCGAGGTATGATTTGGTCATTTCTATCGTTTCTGTTGCTGTTCATATTTTATTATTTAGTATTACTATTTACTATTTTTACATTTGTATTTTGATGAATTTACCATTTATTTTTTCGTTCATTTTTCGTTTATATTTTGTATTTTTAGCCGTTTTATTTATTTATATTTCTCAATTATGTAATCCCACATTCATTCCTGCACAGGTCCCCTTCTTTCAAGAGGTTGAAGTTCTGTCCATCCCTTTTTTAGGTTGTTTGGCTCAATTGAACTTTTAAATTTGTTGCTTATGAGTGTATTTTCTAAAAGTAAGCGCAATTAAAAAAAATTGATGAAATTCATGCCAAGACTTGATCAGATTTTCCATATGAACAATTATAAAGAATAGAAGACTCAATAATTTTCCATCTGTACTTTTTGAAATTTTGTGGTATTTGTTTATAGGATTAATTTCTTTCGAAAGTTTTTGGCAATCCAAATTAATTAAAAATTCTTGACTCTGAATATGGATCACTCAAAGGAAAAATAAACATTTTTCTATATATATTTAATTATTTTGCCAGTCCGGCGATCCTATGACCTGATGGCAAAAAGGTACATAGCCCAATAGCAACAGAAGACAATTTTGCATTTTTTAAATTGAAATGAAGGCCAGTCTATTCATCTAAAGACTAAAATTTTTACGGTTCCTCATCTAAATTTTAGGAGAAAATTTATCTGGGGAAAAGCTTAATAACTTTGATTTTGTGCTTTGAACTATGAAAAAGTTAGAAACGGCCCTTCGTTTGTGTATAGAGTGACGTAGCCATAAACACACGTATCCAATAATCATTTTATTGGTTATTTTTTTTTTTGCTCATTTATTCGCTTATTTTACAGATATTCCGTGACTATTGTCCGATCTTTTTTTTTTTTGGTTATGTAATTAAATAGAAATTATATACTCAATAGAAAAGTTAGTTTTACATCGTGTTTTCTGATCCTGATTATCATCCAAAAGCAAGCTGGTTGGCATCTAATCTTTTGTAATTTGAGATCAATTTTAATTCATTTTTAAGGATGTTCGTATTCAAAGACATCCCAGATGATGCTGCTCCTGAATTGTATCAATTCGAACTAACTGGATCTACCTATGAACCTATTGGAGAGACCTTTATGCAAGGACAAAAAATCAATGCCGCTGACTATGATGCTGTGAAAGAAATCACCACAATCTGTATGATGTGTAACGACTCAGCTATTGATTTTAATGAGGTGAGTCATGTTCATATTGTTCTGCCAAAGGGCGGATATGATGTTCTTTTGAAAATGAGTTTATATCTCCAACAAGGATCCGTCAGTAAAATTCCTATCCACAGGACACAATAACAGAAGAGTATTCGAGGCATACAAGGCAGAGTAGACTAATTAACATAATCCTATGAAACACGCATGGAAATAAAGCTTCATTAGTCATTTTATCTTATGTAATTCCGTAAAATTATGATCTTGTAAAAAAAAAAAAAAAAAAAAAAAAAAAAAAAAAAAAAAAAAAAAAAAAAAAAAAAAAAAAAAAAAATTAGTCTGATTCGTGCTGTCATGCGTGATTATGAAATTGTGTGCATGTCAATAGTTTTGGGCCATGGTGATATATAAACATCATAACAACCATATCAGCTCTGAAGCTCAGTACACTGTTTTGTCTCTTAAAACCTGGCCTTCCAATTTTCACATTAAATTCCCGTGTAGGTCATATATGATTCAAGTAGCTGCTGTTGGGTGAGATAAAAGGGCATTAGGACATTAATGTGGAGTAAGGGGTACGGTTTGATAAAATTTGGAAACTAGTGAAGCTGAGAAAAACAGAAAGTTTTATAGATAATATTAACTAACATTTTGTGATATTGTGGATCAAAATTGTTACTTAGTGATTGGTTCTTGCCGGAAACTGTTGATTAAGAAAATGACTGCACTTGTAGATGACACCCTCTGGTGATATGAAAAATGTGTTACATATGATTTCAGTCTAGATTCGCTTGAATATACCTCTTACTCTGGCATCAATGGCTTCCTTTTTCTTTATTTCTCTGGGCTGTTTAAAGGTCAGGGTTTTAATTCTCTGTTGTTTCCGACTTTTGAAACTTCTCTATCCAAATTTGGAAGCCATTAATAAGAACGATCTAGATATGTTGGCGTGAAACTGGATGGAAATCTAATGTATATGAATATCACTGCAGGGGCTCGTGAATACACACGAATAATGTCGCTGCTAGGGCTAATGTGGAAATACCATCCTCTGTTCTTTTTTTTCTTTTTTTTTTAATGTACTCGTAATGCAGCGTATATACCTGATCAGAAGTTTCTTACCTGTATTTCTTTGATGTAGGGAGCAAATTAGAATTTGGATATTTTCATGTTGTCATCCTATGTGTTTGGTGAAAGGCTCCCATTGTTGTTTTATGTCACCACACTTAAAATTAAAATTAATTCTTAATATAAAGATTGTATTGTTTATAAGGATTAAGCCACACTATATCTAACGCTTTCACAAAAACTTGCAATGACTGTTGCTTCTTTCAACTTATAAAATGTTATGTATTTATGATGGTTCTACATGTAAATCAGTCTTTAACTGAAGAAAAACACTTTGATTGTCATTAATAAATGCGGATAACCATAGATGGAGAGGGTGGACTAATGACATAAATGATAATTTTGAAAACTTAGTTTCAAATGGAGCTAATCGGTGGAATTTCATTTCAAAAAAATTGTGGGAAGGGTGGGGGGATAAGATGACTTTTTCTAGCGAACTGTTGGGTGTGGAAGGGGTATGTTTTTGGCCAATGTTTGATCATTTTTCCAATCTAAACTAATGATAGGAGGAATATCTCCTTTACATGCAAAATTCTGGTTGGATGAAGTAGGTTTTCCCACTTCTCTATAAACTCTTGGTTTTTGAGATTCCTGAATATATCAGGAACAAATGGGTACTGATTTGTGAAATTGTAATCTAGAAAGATGGGGAGGAAGCTTCTTCCCGAAACTAAATTCTGATTTTCAGCTCTCGTTTTGGTTTATGAATAACTTTTGTTTCTATTTACAGTATAAACAAGCGTTTGAGAAGGTTGGAGAAGCCACTGAAACTGCGTTGATTGTTCTTGGTGAAAAACTGAACCCATACAATTTATCAAAGGCCGGAAAAGACCGTCGTAGTGCCGCCCTTGTTGTACGAGAAGATATGGATACTAGGTGGAAAAAGGTATATTTTTATATAAATTGAGCATAACCTAAGATATAAGCATTGCTGTACATTTCTTTTCTAACTAACTGACTGTATGTCTAAGAATCAAATCCTAGCATGTCAAAGAGCCAACTTAATTTGCTCTAATCTGATACAGTTTTTGTTTTTCATTGATAATAACAAGGTTTACGAACTATTAGTTAGGTCTCTATTAAGGACTATATCAAGGCTTGTACCAAAATTAAAGAAGGAGCATCAAAACATTTTAATTTGGAACCATCCATAGATAGGAATTCAAGCAGTGCAGTCACTCACTAACAGCGCCTTAAAGGAGAAGCCGAGAAAATGTCATGGCTTCTCTCACTCACTAACAGCGCCTTAAAGGAGAAGCCGAGAAAATGTCATGGCTTCTCTCACTCACTAACAGCGCCTTAAAGGAGAAGCCGAGAAAATGTCATAGCTTCTCTCACTCACTAACAGCGCCTTAAAGGAGAAGCCGAGAAAATGTCATGGCTTCTCTCACTCACTAACAGCGCCTTAAAGGAGAAGCCGAGAAAATGTCATGGCTTCTCTCACTCACTAACAGCGCCTTAAAGGAGAAGCGGAGAAAATGTCGTGGCTTCTCTCACTCACTAACAGCGCCTTAAAGGAGAAGCCGAGAAAATGTCATGGCTTCTCTTGCGAGTGAAGGGTCATTGTGGTAAGAAAACGTCTTATCGCTTTTATAGCGTTTTCTTCATTCCTCGTCTTCTTTCTGGGTGTGATGGTGGTAAATTTTTACCATTTTTGAACAAAAACATGTTCGTCCGGCGCAACTACTCCTCAATCCGTATATATCCTTTTTATATTTCGATTTGGACCCCAAATAGGTATATATCAAGACGATATGGTGTCCTATAAGAAGATGGATACCTAGTAGTTGGATTTATGAGTTTGATCCGATTCAGTAATTGGTTTTCAGCTAAATTTTATTTCACTGAAATTTGTGTTTGTCTGTGAACTTTTAGCATTCGTGGATGGTACTACAATGGTCTCTTGGGATTCTGACATGTCAACACTCAAGAGTAAACATAGGTCGTCTTAGAAGAAAGTTACTTCTAGATGGATGTCAATCGATTTGCAACAAATATCGATAAATCGTGTGCTCTCTTCTTCTCAAGGATTGGAAATCTTCATTCAGAAATATCAGGAAGTAAAGACGAAATAGTCGTCTTTTCGAAAGACTATTAAATGACCAGATACAGGCTAAGCGAGGAACCTAGGTGCACTCATTGACTAAAATCTCTCTTACCGACATCACATCCATGCTGTGGAGCTGAAGCTTTCCCGTAATCTTGCCATCATCATGAAACTGAAGTATGCACTTCCTCAAAAACTTTGTCTTCTTTACAATGAAGTTATCAAACATCATATGCATTACTGTGCGTCAATTTGGCAGTCAACATTCGCATCTCACCTAAGAAGGCTTGATTCAAGTCACTAAAGTGCCCGAAAACAATGTGAAATGTGGAAGGGTTTCTTACACTTGCATTTCTTTATCAGTTATCACACTCGGTTATCATTTTCAAATTTTTCCCGGGATCACTTTCAGCAGTATCCCATAATCTGTCCTAACTGGTATCAGAACAGCGTACTGGGGATACGAGATCTGCATTAAACGTTCAAGCAAGACAAACACCCAAACTACGGTCGTATTTTGCCCTGGATGAGACATGCGCTAAAGTATAGAACACGGTTCCACAAGAGCTCAGATATAGGAGCTCCCTTGAGTCGTTTGAAT
This sequence comes from Artemia franciscana, assembly GCF_032884065.1. Classification (NCBI taxonomy): domain Eukaryota; kingdom Metazoa; phylum Arthropoda; class Branchiopoda; order Anostraca; family Artemiidae; genus Artemia; species Artemia franciscana. The sequence goes on along the minus strand of NC_088882.1, from coordinate 18,851,391 downwards.
AATAAAAAAAATATCTGATTATGTTTCAATCGATAGAGTTGACTAATAATTAACATTTTTGTAAACTTTGTTATTATCATTGTTGTCTCTGTTTTCATTGTCATTACTATTATTTTGAAAGGTTAAGGGGGCTATGCCTTCGGGGAGGAAGGGGGAAGGAGGAATTATTAGATGTTTAGTTGTTTTGACGTGCTTGTGTTGAGTGAAGCGAGAGCCGTAACGCGTGATTAAGAGGAATTTTCACCCGCGTTTTGTTTGCATAGAGAAGTATAATTTGTTTTATGTATTTCTTATTTTAATAAACCTGATGGAATCTGAAATCTGCCTGCAGCCTATATCAACTGTTTATACCAAGATAGAAAAAAATAAAGGTCTTCATGAAAACTATTCTTTTACTATATAGATTTACAAAAAAAAAAAAAAAAAAAAAAAAAAAGAATACAGGGAAAGCAAAATTCACCAGAAGATGGCGGAACTCTAGTACAGGCTTTCTTAAACTGTGGGTTGGGGTCGCGAGAAATTTTAATATTAGGTATTTAAAAACACAGTTTTATAACATCTAGGTATTTATTTTTGCAGTTACTCTCACAAACATGTACATACAAAAAAGGTTGGAATGCGTTCACCCGGGTTCAGCGAGACAATGATTCTATAACACTGACTATAATGTGAACTAGTATAGTATTGACTCTCCTCGCAGTGTTGCCATATCGGCTTATTTATCCCCAGACTGGCTGGCTTAAATCTTGGCTTAAATTTTATTGTGATCTGGCTTATTTATCTTCAATTTTACTTTACATTTCAAAATTGTAGCGGTAATGAACAACCTCTTTGTTTGATCAGCAATAAACTATAGGTTCCAGACAGTATGAAACCTTCAAAAAACTAATGCATCTTGAGTCAAAGTATGTTTTTATGTCAATAAACCAAAATAATATTTTGAAAGACCGTATAAATCTTTGTTGTTATTATAAGTAGGAGTGGATCCACCATCAATGGGTCTAGGTTCAGGCCTTCAAGGTTTATTGTCTTTACACTCCAAAAATACTAAGCTCTATTTATGGCTGGGGGGCGATGGGTTCGGCCTCCCAACCCTTACCATATATCTTGCCAGCTATCGGACTTCTCCTTCCCTTACCATGTCTTCCAGCTTAACAATAAGACTGAAATATCTCAAGCCGGTGTCTAATCCTAGCTGGAGGTTTTTCTTTCAGATGTCTTCTTGTTTCCACAGTGGACACCTCGCATTGTTTGGCATAATGGGGGTTCACCCCTCCCTATTCGAGAAATATATTTCCCGAAATTTCCTATTCCTGTTATAGCTTCTGTAATCATTCTCGTCTCGGACCTTTTCAGTCATAGAAAATGTTTAGTCAGGGTGGGGTTGAACTTCGGGAATAATTCCTTCGTTTCCTTACACCCCACCTTCCTATGTCAATTTTGTTCCGCTTTCTCATTGCTTCAACCTCTCACTGCCACCTCCCAGCAACTCTGAGAAATTGGGATGAACGGTTCTGGACCATAATATATCAGTGATTTCCCAGCCTTAGCTACTCCATCTGCCGTCTCATTACCTTTCATTCCCGAGTGCTCTGGGACCCACATCAGGGTAATTTGGTTTCCATCGGATGCCAAGCTATTCAGGGCTTCATAGCATTCCAATTCTCAAAGTTGCCGGCTCCTTACATTCTCAAGAGCCTTTAGGCATGCTTGATTGTCATTTAAGATACATTTATCTTTTCGTGTACTTCCCAGTCCCAACAGTCTTCAAGCTGCTTGTTTTATTCCGAACATTTCAGCTTGAAAAACTGAAGCAGACTTTCCCAGGTGATAAACTGATTCCCTTTAACTGACGACAATATGTTTTGGTGTCAATAAACCAAAGTAATATTCTGAAAGATCGTACAAATCTTAAAAAAAAAATCTTTTGAGAAATTTATGGCCATTAATGAAAAACATTTACTAACGTCATATGAAGTTTCATACCGTATTGCTAAAAATAAAATGTCGTTCACCGTTGGAGAAGATCTTGTATTGCCTGCTGCCATTTCTAGAAAAATGGTAGAAATACTAGATGAATATAAATATGCAAATGATATTAAAAAAATTTCTTTGCCAACCGACATTGCCTCCAATAGAATTTTCGATATTAACATGGACCAACGAGTGTAGCCTGTTACAAGAATTAAAAAAAGCTGGCTCAGCTGTTATTACATGTCAGTTACATTTATAAAGATTCGTGTTGGAAGAATTGTTAGTTTTTCGGCCTATGAAAGACCATACTACAGGGAATGACATAATTATATTGTAAAGTTGACAAATTTTTATTACTGAAGGTTTGAAAAAAAAATGCTGTTGAATATGCAAAGATGGTGTAAGAACAATGACGGGCAAAAATATTGTTTTTGAAATATTTTTTCAAGCTGCTCATTATGATCATATAACTTTTAGTCACTGCCTTATTCTCCAAGAGGCGCTTGGAGCAAGAACTTAGCACCAAAATTAAACGATGTGCTTCAGGACGCTGTTAAGATTACAAATTTTAGTAAGAGCCATGCCCTTTACAGCCGTTTATTTTCAAATCTCTGTAAGGATAAGGATTCGAGCACAGCTTTATTATTACATGCAAAAGTAAAGTGGTTTTGAAGAGGTTAAAGTTTAAGAATATTGTTGTTGTTAAAGGACGGAATTAAAATATTTTTATCCAAACGGAAAATGTTTCAAAATGACTTATGGCTATCCAAGTTGTGTTATTTGTCAGATATCTTTGCAAAATTAAACAATCTCAAGTTGTTTCCAAAAAAATGGAATGTATTTACTCCAAATGATAAAGTTGCAAGTTTTATAAAAGAAATATCAATATTTGGTAAGTATGGTAGAAAAAAATTTTTCAAAATGTTTTCCAGTGTCGACAATTTTATAGCCGAGAGAAATCATTCTAAAACTGTCTATCGCAAAAATTATTGTAGGTCACTTAAAAGCGCTAGAAACACAGTTCTGTACATATTTTATATTAAATATTGATTTTGATAAGGCAGATTCGATTCAAAACCTGTTTTGATTTGATAATTACCATAAAAAACAAAGTAAATGAAAACTCTACTATGCCCAAAGCATCTAAAGCCATCGGTGTTAGAGGGTGCTTTTTTCTTTACCTAGATTATGCCGGTGAACAGGCTCAAATAAACCAGTAATTTTTTGGCAATCAGCTCTGCATGATTTTGAGGTTTTATAAATAAACTGTTCTTTATATGTGCCTTAACAAGCATTCTATTCTGGAAGAAAATACTCTCGAAAAAAGTGTTTTGACGTGAAGAGGGACATTTGATAATCTAGGACGAGTTTCCTTGCGTTCAGTAAGCACATAGAAATTTGTGTTCAATAGGTAATTGGAACTATTAAACAGCATTGAAAAGGACTCGCTTTAACATATTACATTTATTTTTTCCTTATTGGGCTGTATAATTCAATAAGCTGCAAATGGTTCTAATTTAAATATAAAATTTTTAGTATATTTTTTTATATGGATAAATTAGAAATTGGTCCTGATAGAACATTATTAAAAGAATCTACGGAGTTATAATATTTTAACAATATTTTAGAGTTTATTTAGTGTTGCAATATTTTAGTGTTTTTTTTTTTTTATCCTAGAAATAACGTAGATGTATAGAAAGGAAAATTTAGACCACTAGAGTTAAAACTTTTAACCGTTTCCTTCAAGTCATGTAAAATGAATTCTTCTGCTAAACGTTGTTTAATAGTACACATTAAATGCGCGCACATTAAATAAGCTCTTTTTGGCGCTGAAAGAGTGGTCAATACTAAATATTACTCTATTGCCATCTGATTCTTTTTTTGTTGTGCGGTAAGTTTGTGCTGTTCAGAAATTCGCTAAGGATATGAAAGAGGGGACCTAAATACAGTGATGGAATTTGGTAATTGTGAAAGTAATGAATAGGAAGAAAGTCGAGTAAAGGAGTAATCGTCTTCCACTCCGTTTGCAACTATATCGGCTTCACTGCCGATAATTAGTCCTGTCGTTGCGCAAAGGCGTCTAATTCAGATATCTTAGCTTATAAAAAAGCGTATAAAAAATCTCTTTCTAGACTAACTGTATTTATTTAAAAAATTAATTTTAAGATGGGTCGAAGAATCTTTCGTGATTTTCACGATTGGATTCAAAATGATCTGATCTCTGAAAGTTTTATTTGCTTGGACCTGCTTCTCTCTGTGAAATATCGTAAAAACTTTTCTGGAATTTGATTTTCTACCGTAGTTTAGAGCAAGAACACCAGCTTTAGAGAAGAAGAAAAAGTGATCACAGTCTATCATACTACTAAATCTTCTAGAACCTTGAGTTTGGCAGCTCCACAAGGAGAGGCCTTCAGCCAGTTTTTTTTTTTGTGGAATTTTTTACGATTCTGCCTAACTATATTCATTGATAGTTTTTTTCCCTTATAAAATAAATTGTTTTCCTTTTAGGAATTTACTTTGGAGTTTTCCCGTGACCGTAAATCTATGTCATCGTACTGTGTACCATTGAAAGCTGGACTCCTGAGCAATGGCCCCAAGATGTTTGTAAAAGGAGCCCCTGAAGGTGTCCTTGACCGTTGCACACATGTCCGTGTAGGAACTAAAAAGGTCCCAATGACTCCAGCTATTATGGACAAGATTTTGGAAGTCACTCGTGCTTATGGTACTGGGCGAGATACCCTTCGATGCCTCGCTTTGGCCACGATTGACGATCCAATGGACCCTAAAGACATGGACATTATTGATTCTACCAAATTTGTCAAATATGAGGTAATATTATTCTGCTAATCTTTTAGATTCCTAAATTAAAGTCAATTCTCCTCGTGTTCGGTTTTTTTTGTATGTCCTTCATATTTAACTAGGGTTGTAAGTAGGGGGGGGGGGTAGCCCTGCTACCCCCCTTTTTCATGATATATATATATATATATATATATATATATATATATATATATATATATATATATATATATATATATATATATATATATATATATATATATATATATATATATATAAATATATAAATAAATAAATAAAGGAATTTGGAATCTCTCCTGACCCCATTGCGATGGAGAAACAAAAAAGGGTGAAGTAGTAAGGAGAGACTAAAACTTCATACGAGGCAAATAATAATAATAATAAAAAAAAAAAAAACTAAAAAGAAAACACTAGTGCCAAACGTAGTCTAGTATTGCAGTTATCAGGGAGAGAAAGGTGGACTCCTGTGAATGAACTATAACTTTGGACATAGGAAATTATGACCCCCCCCCCCTTCTGACTTTGATTCCATTCTTTATCCATCTACCTGCGGATTTTTAGCCTAATATTAAAATTTTTTCTCCTCGAATACAATTTTTACCCCTAAAAGAATATGTATCTAATGTTTGCGGGGAAAGTGTTAGGTTTGGGGCTTGAATCCACGACCTTGTGATTAAGGTTCTTATCAATTACACACTCTTTTGAGCAGGCGGGGCTTTCTAAAAAAAAATTTGTTTTTGCATTTATATATGAAACTAAGCATGCTTTCTATAGAACTATGGAGTGAACAGAATAATTTTGTGCCAAAAGTATCTTTAGTCATTTACTTCTTTTTTTGTGTGCCCGAAAGACAGGGCTGCTGACTTGGCATAGTTGGCGTTCATCCAAGAGCTTTCAAGCACCCTCCTTCTCTACGATTGTATTCTTATAAGGATATAATTCTTATATACGATTGTATAAGAACTTATGTGGACTTTCTAGGCATTGTTTTCTTTTTGAGTTATTTAAAGTCGTTTAATCGTGTTTTTGAGGTGGAGGTAAGACTCGAAACCTAAAATGTTTTTTTTTTATCCTGATGCCCAAGATGTTGCGTATCTAAATGTCAATTTTTTTAAGGTGGGGGAAAGGTCTACTGTTTGAACTTACGGATTATGGTAATTCTAATCTAGAGGCAAAGTCTTCTCTTTTCAATCTGCTCTGTTTAATAATAAAAACGTTAAAGATCGCATAGAGCCATTGATGGTTTATAGGTTGTCAAATTGATGTTTCATATTCTTGGTTGTTTTTAGAGGGGCAGGTAGTAATCTTGTCGTCCAACCTTGCGGCAGCAAGAATTGAACCCCGAGCCCCGTGTTGCCGAACAGAGCATCAATCCACAGTGGATCTTCTTTTTAATAGTAGTCAAGAGTTCTTTTTATTTCTAGCAAAACTGTACATTTGTTGGGGTTGTTGGTATGCTTGATCCCCCTCGTAAAGAAGTCCTTGATGCAATTGAACGCTGTCGTGCTGCTGGTATTCGTGTCATTGTTATTACTGGCGACAACAAGGCCACCGCTGAAGCTATCTGTAGGCGAATTGGTAAGTTATCTTTCTAATAATAATAGTTATCATCATTACAATTATCTGCAGGCGTTATAGTATAATATGATGCCTGCTAATATTTTAATTATTAAATTATAACTATCTGCAGACGATGTGGTAAGTTTTCTCTTGTTTGTCTAAAAATTTTCGTTTTCTGAAAGTGATCTTTTCACTGAAAATGAAACTTCTGAAAGTGAGTGGTCTTTTTCTGAAATACCGGTTTAAAATGGGGAAACACTGTCGAACTCTCTGTCCAGGTGTTCCTGCATAAAAGGGAAGTGGTTTCGCTGTTGTGGATTCGTTTCAACTTCAGTTCTTTTTTATATCGAACTATAATTAGAAGAACAATCTTATGATTTGATCACATAACTAAATTTTAGAATCTTCTAATTTGTGTAAACTTGTTTCCTATGGGTACCTGCTATTTATTATGATACTTATTGGTTACACACCAAACAAGCCATAAACTTAATTTAAAGTTGGAATTATTGGCAACCGTATGTTTAGACAGTAAATAAGGAGACTAGTATGTGACGTTTTGTTTTTTAGCCCTAAATACATATAGCTAATGACAATTTTTTAGATTTTTGGGAGCGAAACAATTGTTGTCCTGAAGGAAGGCCCTAAACTAGGCTCGGCTTTGCCACCTAAAGGAGAATATTCTATGTAATTCTCCCGTACACAAATAAGTCGCTCTTATACCCGGGCTAGAAAGCATTGCTTCTTCTACAGGCTATCCCCTTAAATGGCAAGCATTTTCTATTTTTGCATTTGCATATGACTTAACTCTTGGTTTAACTCTGTTAACCAATGTTTAACTCTGTTAATGATTTAACTCTTGGCTTAATGGCAGATATTATATCTGCCTGCCGGTTATAATACCGATAACCGGTTCTTTTGGTGGTTCAGAAAATACTCCCTTGTCAGTATTTCTTGTAGCTCTAATTCAGTATCGCAGCTGCTTTCAACTATTGTTTTGCCTCGTATCATTTTAGTATAGATGTAAAGCTATATCTTGCAGCTCCCCACTTTGAATGACAGGATTTTGCGGCCTCTCTTATTTTTCCCAAAGTATTAATGAAGATTCCAAAATTTGCTGATAAAAAAAAAGCCTACTCATAAGATCCGTTTTTTGTGGCTCTAACTTCATAGTTAATTGACACAATCGGGTGTGGATGCATTTTCACTTAGATTCATACGAATCTGATGAAAAAAATAAAATAAATACAAGACAATATTTGCCCTAGTTGTGCAATCTAAAGTTGTAAAGCTAAATTTTAACCCTCTCTCCCATAATAATCTGTTGAGACTAAAAGGAGAACCTCGTGATGCTTATACAGAATTGATACAACCACAAAAAATGCTGTGGATTGTACTCTTGTTTTGATTGCAGTATATGCCCTGCTGCTTTGGCCAAACGCTTTGCTTTTACCCTCCGATGGATATTAATAATGTTTTATAAGTTTTATAAGCGTTTTTAATTTATATATTTTAAGTTTTTTATTTCTTTTATACTTTTGAATTATATGACTACAAAATGATTTTTCTTCAGTTCTATACATTTGAGAAGAACTACGACTTTTGAATGTCCTAAGTAATTGAAATATATTATGTAACGTAGTTGACGTAATAGGGAGCGGTATTCCACTGGCGTCACTCAGAAGAGAAAGGCTGGCTTAATTTAGTGGTAAAAAAAGAACGAAGCCGAACTGAATGTACAAGTTGTTATCAGTGGTATTTTTATAGGTGTCTTTGGTGAAGATGAAAATACGGAAGGTATGGCCTACACTGGACGCGAATTCGATGACTTGTCTGTTGAAGGTCAACGTGATGCAGTTGCTCGTTCTCGTCTTTTCGCTCGCGTTGAGCCTTTCCACAAATCCAAGATTGTTGAGTATTTACAAGGCATGGGTGAAATTTCCGCTATGGTAAGTCAGTCTAGCGTACTGTAGTTTATTTCATTACTTATGTTTCCTCTCTATAATCCGTGGAGGATTCTCTAATAAATTTGGATTGTCAGGCAAAATTTTCTTAGTTTATCGATTAAACTTCAATTTAAAAAGCAAATTGAAGTATTTGTACGAATATTTTTTTTACGAATTAATGTTGTCTTTTTATCGATATTGTTAATATTGCTCGAGTAGAAAAAATCTTCTAATTAAGTTGCTAATTAAGTCACACGTATCCCCGTCTTTTTGTCATGTTTAAAGATCATTTCAAACAAACTTCAGTGATTGATCTAAGATCAATCGATTGATCCGAAATTAGGCACTGAAAGGTGTTTTCAAAGTCCTTGCTATCAAGCCTTGTGTAAATGTAAGAATTGAGAGGGTTTGCCAACGCAGGTATAACACTTGACTCACTTCTAAATAAAAAAAAAGTTTGGCCTTGACTGAACCACTTTTTGGTTTGTACTTTTCTTGATTTGGTAAGTTCTCAGGGTTTGAATTATATTTGTAGTCAATGTTTAGACTTTTTGAGCCTATTTTTTGTGGAATCTTTTGAGACTTACCAGTAGGGAAGGAATGAAGATGTGAGCTTAAAAAACAATGCTTTTATTGTTAATAAGATCGATTAACTCTTCAGTATATTCAAAGTCGGAAATCCTTTCGAAAAACAGTAGCCTTTAGCGCTTAACACTATGGTGTTCCCTATAGTAAAGATCATAAGGCTCTAATGTTTTATTATTATTTGCCATTTTTTTTCCCAGAGGTACTCCATACGGAAGTGATGGTCGTATAAACTTCGGAGGGGCTTATTTGATTGGAAATTGAAAGTTCCATTTCCCTTTTAATAGTCAAAAGAGACTGGAGGGCAACTAGCTCTCCCCCTCTTATCTATCCTCAAATCCATCTGAAAAAAATTTCGAGGTAGACATTTTTTAAAAATAAGTTCAAAACTAGAAAACAAAGACTCAGGGGTCGATATGAGAATATCGTAACGTTTTTATGTGAGGTTTTTAGAATAATTCAAAGATCAGATAATTCTAACTCTCACCCTCACTAAAAAAAAACTCATTAATGATATTTTATTCCGAAACTTGTGAAAGCTGAACCCTATCCCTCTATAGCCCGAGCTTCCTCTTTTCCCCCCTAAAAAACTTATCAATGATAAATCATGGGCGCTGACCTCTGGTCCTTCCTCCATTGCTCGACCCCGCCAAAAAAAAGAAGGAAGAAAACGTATTAACGATATTTTGTTCCAAAAATATGGGAACTGACCCCCTGGCCTAAACCCCTCCCCCACCCCGCAAAAAAGTCATTAACGATTCATTATTCCAAAACTCCAGGGAGCTTACCCCTGGTCCGTCCTCCATGGCCTGACACTTCCGAAAACAACTCATCAACAATATTTTATTTCAAAAATCATTGGAGCTGAGCAGTGGCCCTCCCTCTTTGGCCCGACCCCCCCCCCAAAAAAAAAAAAAACTTATTGAAGATATTTTATTCCAAAAATTTTGGGGACTCACCTCTGGCCCTCCATGGCCAGATGCCCTTCCCCCTTGAAGAAAATTTATCAATGCCCCCCTCGGAAAAACAAACAAAACGATTCACGAAATTTTATGCAACAAATCAAGGGAGCTGACCCCTGGTCTTCCCTCCATGGTATGACCCCCCCCCCCCCACACACACACACACACACACGCACCCACTCAAAGAAAAGCTTATTAACGATGTTTTATTCCACAAATCAGGGGAACCAAGTTTAATCTTATTATCTCTTTCCGAGATTTTTCAAGACTTCCTAACTGTCCACATGTAGTTTTCAGTAAAGTGCCAGTGACGAAGTAGGTTTCAGACTTTTGCAGTAAGAGGAGGAGGCAATACCGAAACTCTTGTTGTTCATTTCAAGGTGGATTTGTGTGCTCGATTTAAGTTTCACTCGAATTAAGATTTATTTATTCATTTACATTAGTACCTATTGTATATTTGTTTGCTACGATTATTTATTAGTTCCTGCTCGTTTTGGGTTTCATTTATTTTTTACTAGTAATTTCTGGTCGTTTTTAATTTGGATTATTGTAGTTTTCCATTTCTCTGATCTTGTTTAATATGGTCTTTACTTTACTTTGAAAAAATTCTTTTTTTATTTTTTTTTTTATTAATTAATTTAAATAAGAATTGCCTTGCTAGTCTATTCAAAATCAATTTATTTCTATCATGTGTTCATGGAAGGTAAAAAACGGAAGCCAGTATTTTGCATCCAAAATAATTGCTCCGGTTTCCTAAAAGTATTACAGTTAACCAAAATTTACTTTAAAATTTGTGAAAATTTATTTCTGATAGCCTTCTTTTAGCAGTGAAATTAACATTCACAACCCTGAAAGTTTTGCAAAACATGTTCCCATTTATCAGTAATTTATTTTACCCCTCCCCCTCAAAAAGTTTTAACCTTCTGATTCAGTGATGTCCCTCTCTGCTCGTTTGTCTTTCGTGACTACAAAAATTGTACATTTGTTGGAGGGTCCCGTATAATCCAACACCAGTAATACCTGCTATAACTTATGTAAATAAGTGAATGAGAAATTAAAATACCGAAGCGCCGATACAAATTTTGTTGGACTTATCTTTCAAAATGTTTAGTGAAAGGAAACAAATTTATTATTGATCAATGAAATGTGGGACGCATTCTTGGTCAACTGACAATTTTTAATGTACTTCTTGTTATATCATAGACAATGTATGTGCTATAGCAATGTCTCAGCAATTGGTGAGTTATAATTTTTATTAATAAAGCCTCGAATTGACCGAAGCACAGGGATAAAGAACGGTCTGAAAACATCAGTAAATCTCTGCTTTGAATTTTTATGATATCGTTTCGTTAAATGTGATTATTTCTTGTCTATACGAGAAAGAAAAATCCGCGACGAGCAACGAATTAATGGAGACAACTACACTACGTCCGTGTTTATCTGTAGAAAATTAGGTTGGGTATAGCTAAGAAGATAGGCTTATGAAGTGGTTGAGTCTGCGGACAAAATCGCTGCTTATTTCTGGTTTTGCCCATTTACCCTGCAAATGCAGCCGCTTACTGAATTTCTCGATAAAATTGTAAAATCAATGTTATTTGTTTAGTCATCCTAGTATTCACTATTCTCCAGGCTTGTATACTAGTGTATGGATCTATTTTAGACTGGTGACGGTGTGAACGATGCGCCAGCTTTGAAAAAAGCCGAAATTGGTATCGCCATGGGGTCTGGCACTGCTGTCGCCAAATCTGCCGCTGAGATGGTTTTAGCTGATGATAACTTCTCTACCATCGTTGCCGCCGTTGAAGAAGGTCGAGCTATCTACAACAACATGAAACAGTTTATCCGCTACTTGATCTCTTCCAATATTGGTGAAGTTGTCTCGTAAGTTTATTTTCTTTGCGTTTTCTCTTTTTTCGGCTAACTTTTTTTTCTTTTTTCCCAAAGTTTAATAGTCTGGAACTGTTAAGTCTTTAATTGCCCTTTATTGTACAGGGAAACTGAATCGAAATTTTCAGTAAAGATCACTCTCATTTTATGAAAGTTCTTTTATGTTTTTTTTTTTTTTTAGCAATAATGGCATAAATCAAGGATACTGCAAAGTTAATATTTTTAAAAAGAGATTTTTGAAGATTTTTTTTTCGGAGAAAGGTTGACCTCTCAAAAAGGGTCAGACTTGTTATTGAAGGGGACAAATAAAAAACTTAACAATGAAGAATTTTCGAAGAAAACTGTTTATGTTTATAGAGGGGTGGAGTGGGGGTCTTATCTACTGCCATTTTTGATGTAGAGTAAAATATGGTGTAAAGGACCGTTCAAAAAAAATGTATGCTTCCTGGGAGTACGGAAGACGAATAATATTTGTCCATGCAAATTGACAATATCACCGTACAAGATTGCTGGTTAATTTGCAAAACTTTGGGCATGTAATATTTACACTAAGGCGAGAGTCTAAGGTGTAAAAGAAATCTCTCCCGCGTGCCTAATGTATCTCTCCAAAATATCGCTGGATACTCTGCTGGATACCAGCAGAGAATCGGTTTTTCCGTCGTTGGTAGGCTCTACGATTTCCTCCTTTCAAGTTGAGGGGAATCTTTTTTTTTATGGCCCACAAACAAAGGCTGAAACTATTGATAAATCCTTCATTTAATTTTAAATCTTGTTGACATGGATAAAGAGTCTACTAAGTCTACGAGAGCGTTTCTAGTGTATTACTTTACGAGAATCATCAAACAAATAGGCTGCTAGGCGATCCACAGTTTGGCTTCTGACATAAAAAGATCGAATTTCTGGCTCTGGGACATGATACAGCGTAACTTTTTTTTATTATTATTATTTTTATATATATATATATATATATATATATATATAATCACAATTCCAAAGCTTTTGATACGGCTTAGGCTAGAGAAGCATAAATTACTTCTAATCTTTGGTCGACATTTCGTTCTGGATTATAGTCTCTTTATTCAATCGTTCTATGATCGGTGTCTCTCGCGTTATTCTGTATCATAATCTGATGCTTGGATAGTCAGGTTCAATTCAGAAAAACTGTAGAATCTCGTTTGTTGGTCGGTGGTCTTGCTTCGTCATCCCAGTTTTACCTTTTGAAATAAAGCCGTCGAGGGAGCTGATGAATGTAGAATCCTGTTTGTTCATTTTCAGTTGACCTTTCTTGAAGCTCCCACCGTGACCAGGCTCAATCCTCTTGTGCAGATATCTGGGAGCAATTCGTGTCTCGAAAAGCTGTCTTTCATCCAGTTCAATGGTCCCTCTTGATAAATAAATAACGACGAAGACCACACTGCCTTTCCATCACAAACACCAAAAACAAGAAGAACAATAGGGAATTTCTCAAAACAGTGGGAAACAATTTAGAATGAATATTTCGGCCCTATGTCCAACGGCCGTCCTCAGCAATACAAAGATATATAATAAAAAACAACTTACAAGAGGATAAAATCAATAAAACTAAAATGAACAATTTTTCAAAACAGTCCCAGCATCCTTACCTCAGCGAAGTTCAACCAGGACTCATCACAAACACCAAAAACAAGAAGAACAATAGGGAATTTCTCAAGACAGTGGGAAACAAATTAGAATGAATATTTTGGCCCTATCTCCAAGGGCCGTCCTCAGCAATACAAAGATATATAATAAAAAACAACTTACAAGAGGATGAAATCAATAAAACTAAAATGAACAGTTTTTCAAAACAGTCCCAGCATCCTTACCTCAGCTGGGAATTTTCATTAATATGACCAAACGTAGGAATTGTTAAGGCAAAGTGCTTCTCATACAGCCTCTTATCTTTAAGCATAAGTTGTGTTTATATTTGGTATCAGGGTTCTGCCTTCATATATTGTTAGACAAATTTTATTTTTCAGTATTTTCTTGACTGCTGCCCTCGGACTTCCTGAAGCTTTGATTCCAGTACAACTTTTGTGGGTCAATTTGGTCACTGATGGTCTCCCAGCTACTGCTCTTGGTTTCAATCCACCCGATCTTGACATTATGAACAAACCACCCCGTCGTGCTGATGAGGGTCTCATTACAGGATGGCTGTTTTTCCGTTATATGGCTATTGGTACATATGTTGGTGCTGCCACTGTAGGTGCTGCCGCGCATTGGTTCATGATGTCACCCACTGGACCCGGTCTTAATTTCTATCAGTTGGTGAGTACATCACTCTCTTTTCATGCTTCCCTCTTTCTGTGAGGTTTTTTTTTTTTTTTTTTTGGGTCTCTACCCTATATAAATTTGTATTCTCTGTTGAACAAAATATTTGTAGATGAAAAAATGTCTGAGATTCTCTCTCTCTCTCTCTCTCTCTCTCTCTCTCTCTCTCTCTCTCTCTCTCTCTCTCTCTCTCTCTTCCTCTTCCTACTTTAACTTTCTCTTCCTCCCTCCCTCTCTTCTCTCCCTCTACCTGTCCTTCTCTTTCATCCTTGTAAATCTCATACATATTCTAAGTTTTTAGAAAAATTACCTGTTTCAGTTTTGTACAACTTATTAAATTTATCTAGTAAAATCGGATGATTTTTGTTCACTATTTTTCAAGGCGGTGTTGTGTAAGTTTGGTTTAAAGACGTAATTTACCAAATGTTACTAGGAATGGGATGCTATTAAATGCAAGTGAAGGAATATTAAACTAGCGTTAAAAGAATTTAATATAAAAATTTTGCTAGGTGAGAAGGGGCTTATTGCCAGTGCTGCAAATCTTTCAAAAGAAAGATTTGCAGTTGCCGAACTTTCTAGTTTTTGACTTTTTCTTTCTAGTTTTCCGAACATCCCGCGTAAAATGTCTAATTTCCCTCTCCCTTCCCTGTTATATATGTACACTTGGTGATACCTTTTTAATACAAATTCATGATTTAATCTATTAACAATTGTATTTTTTTTGTTGATACTCTATCGTCAAGCCAGCAGGGTCGTTACTAGCCAAAATGTTTGGGGGGGGGGGCGAGAGGTTTTACAATTAGCATAACGCCCGTTTCAAAAGCAATACGGGAAATCACTGCAGAAGTCAGTAAAACCGCTGCATTTACCAACCCATATTCTGATCTTGGTAAAAATCATGTCACTATTGTAATGCTGTTTATTTAACCAAATGGCAAATTATCTGGCATCATTGGCAAATTACCTGGCATCATCCGTAAAACCAATGGCGTCATCCGTAAAATTACGGCAGGAATCGGTAAAAGTGCTGCATTTACCAACCCAGATTCAGATTTTGGTACATATCATGTCGCTATTGTAATATTGTTTATTTAACCAAATGGAAAATTATCTGGCATCATTGGCAAATTACCTGGCATCATCCGTAAAACCAATGGTATCATTCGTAAAATTACGGCAGGAATCGGTAAAAGTGCTCCATTTACCAACCCAGATTCAGATTTTGGTACATATCATGTCGCTATTGTAATACTGTTTATTTAACCAAATGGAAAATTATCTGGCATCATTGGCAAATTACCTGGCATCATCCGTAAAACCAATGGTATCATCCGTAAAATTACGGCAGGAATCGGTAAAAGTGCTGCATTTACCAACCGAGATTCAGATTTTGGTACATATCATGTTGCTATTGTAATGCTGTTTATCTAACCAAATGGAAAATTATCTGGCATCATTGATAAATTACCTGGCATCATCTGTAAAATTACGGCAGGAATCGGTAAAAGTGCTACATTTACCAACCAAGTTCGAAATTTCTGTAGATGACATGTCAGTATTCTCGTGGTCTTTGTTGAATCGAACAAAGAATTTAGTGGCGTCTGAAAAATCGTGCTGCAAAGCGCCACGATTTTATCGACTTCTTTTTTTACCGAGTGACCAAAAACATTGGGGAGGGGGCTCTCCTCCCATACGTGACGGCTCTGCAAGCTAAGGTAGGCTTTCATAAAGCACTTGGCTGTTGTATAGTAATTAAAGGAAGAGTTTTCGGGGTCCATCTTTTATTGTAAATTACCTGTGTCTAATTTTAAGTACTGGCCAAGAAAATAATTGGGGATATCTTCCTCTTCGGGAAGAAATCATTATTGTTTTATATTTATTTCTTGTTCTTTCAATAATATTGTAAATCTTATGATTTGAAAACTACAGGAGAACATGTTTGCCAATTTTTCTTGCAATAGACTTTCATCTTTATTAATTTTTTTTTCTTGACTGATTTGTGTAAGAGTGAATAAGCAGTTTTCCCCTTTCAAAACAGTTTGGGTTTTAAGACTTGATAAGTCTTCTCCCAACAGAGCCATCGTTTTCAATATACCGCTTGTATTCCTAAGAATGAAGCAGCTGTTGTGTCTTTAAAGGCCTCTTTTCTCTTTCTTTTCCTCGACAGATTAATTTTCTGGTGGTTTTTGTCTACATATTAGTGTAAAAATCAGTAAGTGACCAAAAAATTTGACTTGGTATACGAAAAATTTATTTTGCCCCTCCCCTCTTCATTTTCGTGCATATATAGTAATGTTGGGCGATAATTTGATTAATCGACTTATCGATCAATCGATGTTGTTACTTTCGATATTCGATTGTAGATATATCTGTTATGATATTTCTGATGACTTTTTTTTTACTCAGATTAACTTTAGGTTTTGCCAAAATTCAATAACAAACATTTTAATTTAAGAGTATTTTTCGACATGTTTTTCAAATTTTGAATAAATAAAAAAAAAACTTCCATTATATGGATGAATATTATACAAACACACATTTTGAATTACTCGGACTCACGATAGAGAAAAACAAGACCCTATGGTGGCGCAGTGAGTTCGACCTTAGCATGGTAATACGGGACCCAGAGATCGAATCATGCTGCAGTAATGCACTGCAGGGCCGACGCAGGGACCTGAGTAGTCAAGAAGCGTGGTTAATCTGATACAATACATTAGAAAAATAAGATACTGACTAATTTTGACTATTCAAAATAAGCCGCATGTTAATAATTTCCCCTTAGAGTCGGTTTTGCCTTTCAGCGATTAAATAATTTTTCCACTGAAATTACGGAGTAATATTAAAATTCCAAAGACAGAAATTGTTCCGTGTACGAGGGGGATAACTTCTCCTCAATACCTCGCTCTTCACACCAATTTTAAAAATCTCCTTACTGTACTTAAATGGCTCTTTTTTTTCCGGAGTTGTTCTTGAATAATTAGGGGAAAAAGTTACAATTAACGTAAAAAAACGAGGTACTGAGGAGAGGGGCCCACTCCTCATACACGAGACAATTTCGGTTCGTTTTAACATTGGATGTTGCTCCTTACTTTTAGTTGAAAAAAAATCAGTTTTTTTATTGAATTATTTTGAATAATGCCGGAAAATCCACCTTTTCTCTCTATTGAAAATTTTCCTTCCCCCAAGAAAATACCTGCTTGAAAAGATCCTCCCGATTAAGACCCCCTTTCCTCCATATAATTCCAACCCGGCTGAAAATTTCCCCCGGAAAACTTTCAGGACAATTCCGCTTGGAAAATTCTTTTGAGCCAACTTTCGTTTGAAAAGACTTGTTTTTCTCTTAATCTAATTGTTTTTCAAATCATGCCAGAAACCCTCCCTCCATGGAAGATGTTTCCTGAAATTCTCCCCTCTCAACGTCTCAATGGAAAGCTTTTCCTGCGTAAAATTCCCCCAAAGAGAATCTCACCCGTAAAAGATCCCCCCCTCCAAAAAAAAAGAAAATTTCAACTCCTGTGAAAATGTTCGCTGGGCAATTGCTTCGTTATATCTCAGCATATAAAATTAAATTGGCAAAGAGAAAGTAAGTCAAATAAAATTGATTTATTATAAGAATTCCGGTAAATTCCCCCGTGTATGGTTTCGCTTTGAAAGTTCCTCCCGGAAACTTCCCTCCCCATGGATAAATCTCCTCTTGGAAAATCCCCACTGCAGAAAATTCTCCCCACAGAAAATTTACCCTCTCAAATAGTGTCTGTTTACTTCCCAAAAACAAATACTAAATGTATACACTAGACATATTCTATAGTTTACAACCCAAAGGCATGATTACTTGACTTTTCAACTATGCTGATCAATATGACTGTCTCAAAATTTTGATCGGATGACTTTGGGAAAAAAGGGGTATGGGATCTACCTGCCCCCCCCCCCAATCGTTTTGGTCACAAAATGGGTAACTAGAAAATTTCTGTTGAGCAAGCCTTAGCCCGATCTTATATGACCGTTGGTTCGATAAGATCACCCTGACAAAAAAAAAAATCCTCATACGTAACACTCGTATGTAATCTTTCTTCTGGCAAAAATTACGAAATTCCACTTTTTCTTTTCAGATGGAAGCTAGAAACATGTATAGTAAGGTTCTCTGATATGCCAAATTTGATGATGCAATTTTTATTAAGATTCTTTGACTTTTACTTTTTAGGGGTATTTTTGCCCCTTCTCAAAAGTTATGCAAATTTTCTTAGACTTCCATGGCTTGTAATGGGTGCATGAGACTTGATGAATATTATATATCTGGAGTCGGTGTAAGAGCCAATTCACTTTATGTACCTATTGTTATCAAAATTCTGTGCTTTAGAGTTTCGGTTGTTATTTGGCCGAGATGCTCCTTGTTTACAGTTTGTTGCCACGAAAAAAAAATTATTAACTGATCAGGCTTAGAATCCACTCTCAGAAAGGGCATTGTTGACGGACATGGACATAAATTTTATGACAAATCTCTGTAGATATCTCTGAGACCCATATTACAAGACTTCCATGACTTGAGTGGATCAATTTTTCTTAGAACTAAAGACTCTTTACTGAAAATAAAAAAATACAGCTGTGCATGCTGTGTATCAGCATAGATAAGTCAATGGATTGAATACATTATGCTTCTTCTCGACCATTTACTAAACAATTTCCTCTGTTGGATCTTTTCTGCTGGATTTTCACTGGTAGATACCAAAAAAGCCGAAATAATATCGTTTTCGATATTGATATTTACATTTCGATATCGATATTTGGTCCGGTATATCGATATTGATATTCAATATCGCTCAACACTAATATATAGACAGTTTCAGCCTTAGGTCACCATCCTGTCCAGTTTCCCGACATTGAAAAGGTATTCATTTACTAAAGAAATTGAAATGTATATGAAATGAAAAACCGTATTTATTTGCTAATCAAAAGTTAGCTAATCAAAAATATAAAAATTATAAAATGCTTTTAAACCAAACAAACATTGCTCGTTTAAAGCTATTTGAATATATAACTGCTTATCTTCAGTATATAATTTACAAATTTTTTATTTTCGGATTATTTTAGATGTAGCTTGAATTAAAATGATAATCTTTGGGGTGTGAATAAAAACATCGATATAATTACATTTTAATTAAAATTATTATTGTAATCATAATCAGATGAGAGAATGATTTTTTTACCTTACTTTAAAGGCTTACTAATATTTCTTTTAATATAGCTATCATCTTCAATGCATAGCTGAAAAAGGGTGTTGTGACTTGAATAACAGACTCGTTGACGTTTTTATGGACATATTTATATAACAGCAAGTATAGTAATGTAGAGAATATTTTGGGTTTAAGTACTCACTATTTTGTTTTTTTTATAGAGCCATCACCTTCAATGTACACCTGAGAATGAATATTTTGAAGGTATTGATTGCGAAATATTTAGTGACCCTCATCCAATGACTATGGCTTTGTCAGTATTGGTCACTATTGAGATGTTGAATGCCATTAACAGGTAATGCTTTTCTCTTTTTATATTAATTATTTAGTGGAATTTAAAGATCATTTTTAGGGTAGTTATTTTTGCAAATAGCACTTAACTACATCAATGCGTTTTGTTTAAGGACTATTTGAACATATGGAGTACGGTATTGGGAAAGTAAAAGGTACATCAAAATTTTTATTACAGTAAATATTGAAAAATATAAATTGAGTTAACCTTTTTGCGGAGAGGGAAGATATGTTGATTTTGCATTTCGTTGATAGGTGGATTTGGTCGGTATAATATCTTAAATTACTCAGTTTATGCCTTTCTTCATATATAACTTAACCCTTCCCCCTTTTCTCAAACGATTAATCTCGACCGGTTCTTCTTCACAAGGGATGAGGGGGCGGGGTGAATTTGTCTGGAAAAATATGGTCTGAGGAGTAATTATCCAAAATATCAATTGAAAAAGGCATTATTTTGCAGATTGTAAGTCTTCTTTGCTTTTTCACATAGTTGCCTTTTAACTTAACCCTTCCCCCTTTTCTCAAACGATTAATCTCGACCGGTTCTTCTTCACATTGGATGAGGGGGGCGGGGCGAATTTGTCTGGAAAAATATACTCTGTAAAGTAATTATCCAAAATATCAATTGAAAAAGGCATTATTTTGCAGATTGTAAGTCTTCTTTGCTTTTTCTCATAGTTGTCTTTTTCGAGCTTAATATTTTCATTAATGTTTTTTTTTTATTATTATTATTATTCGGCCGCAATTGTTATTACTGTTCAAATATTAACGAGAAAATTTATCTAACAGCAGGTGAAGCTATCTTCATGGTTTTGACCTAGCCGCCTCCCCATTCGATAACAAGATAAATAATTATTTAGTTTTCTCAATTGTTATATTAGCCTTTAAAGGGAATTGACATGTAGATGGGATTTTATGCTAGTTGCTGTGAATCAAT
This sequence comes from Artemia franciscana, assembly GCF_032884065.1. Lineage (NCBI taxonomy): Eukaryota > Metazoa > Arthropoda > Branchiopoda > Anostraca > Artemiidae > Artemia > Artemia franciscana. The sequence continues at coordinate 18,830,912 of NC_088882.1, read as the reverse complement.
GTTTATCTCTATGTAACATAAGCTTGTGACTAAAGTTCCCCATAGCAGGACAAACCTTCAACATTTTCGTTGAATATTCCTCTCCTTTTCGTTTAATTTTCCTCTTAGTTTTGCTTTTTTTTTCAGGGAGGGTGTGTTTGTTCAATCTGCTCTAAGAAAAAAAAACAAAACCCACAGAAAAAAGTGATTTGCCAGGATTATTGCTTAAGTAATAAAAGGGAAAATAGTTACTGTGCTAATAGAATTGGAGATCTAAAGGTCTCTTCTCTAAGATCTATCAACATAAAGCCTCATTGGTGTCATCATAGACAAGGGTGAAGTGCTTTAGAAGTTTGATCGTTTGTAACCTTCTTGAGTTTGTAATACTTTAGGACACCGTCAGCATTTCCATTTGGTGCAAATACATCCCAGATGTGATAAGTAGTTCATCATGTTGTTGGATCATTTTAGAATCTTCACATATACCTTGATGCTTTTGGGTTTCAAGTAAAACTTTCCGGCAATATTTTTTCTTTAAATTTTCATGTTATTCTTAGAAAAAAGTATAGGTAGCAATGAAAATAAAAAATTGACTACATTATTAGCTATACAAATCCGATCATCATGGCCATTGATTCCGTAAAAGGTGATATTTACCCTTAGCATGTTGGATTTAAGAATGCTATCGCGAAAAAAAAGAATGTAGAATAGATGTAGCCAGATTAGAAGAATTTCAGAGGCTAGTGAAGCATGTCATGGTGCAATTTCCAATTGCAAACAATTCAAATTTACGAGAAAGTCATTGAAAATGTGGACTGTTCATTCTGAAATTTAGTCCAATTTTGCCGTGCTGGTAAAATTTTGTACATCTTCTCCGCAATTCAACGAGTTTTATGTATGGCCGGGGCTCTTTTGTGACTCAAAATGGACTATGAGTTTTTAAAGAACATACCTCTATTCAACTGCATTGCTTCAGATCGTTTTTGAAGTTTCTGCCAAATTTGGAGCTCTAAAAGGGGGATGTCCATTAATTCCCGCCTGATGGTCGGCCTCTTGAAGCGTATCTCAGATCTAACCCATAGGTAAAACTTAAATACAGAGTGTTTGCTTCTTCTTCTTCTACAATCCAACTTTTAAGGTTTTTCAGAAACCGAGAGTGATTTACCTGGTTGCGGTGCCTCTTGCAAAGAAGACTTAGTGCCCCTTCTAGCTATGGCTCCGTGTATAGTCGACAAATAATCCTTAGAAGAACGGAATTTTCAACTTTTAGCCACCTTAGCACTTTAAGAGTCAAAAGTTCTTTTTTGGGTGATTTTCAATATGATCTTGACGCCACAACTTCCACATTCATTCTCTGTTCCTTGTCCCTTCCGCTCTAATTCGGTTAGGTCGAACGTATTTTAAGTTTGGTCTCAATTGTCGTAACGAAGCCTTGAAACCACATTGCAGTTGAGACCGTTTTCTGCTTGATTCGTACTAGGAATCATGTCTGTGAGCATAGTACTTATATCACCCCGAATCTTCGGATGAAAAACGAAAAAGGAAGAAGAATAACGTACTCGACGTAGTAATGGCATGGTGCTCTACAGTCTTTTCTTGCAATGTTGCTTTTAATAACTGATTTGTTTTTGAGTTTCTAAGGAAATACTTATTTATTTATTTTTATTTTTTTGAAAGCAGTCATTGTTATGTTTTGTTCATTCTTAATTATTACATCCAACCAAGCGAGTTGCTCGAAATACTACACTTAAATTCAACTTGACGGTAGCTCAAGGTCAGATTACCGAGTCGGCTCGTGTAGTTATTCAGCAATCTCTTTTGATTATAGCTAGGGTTCCAACAGGCACATTCTAGTTCCGATAAAAAGTTCTCGTTCCGCTATCCGAGCTGTCCGTTCTCGTTCTGTTATGCGACAATTCGTATGATGAAAAAAAAACAACAAAAAAATAGCGATTGGAGTTGTCGATATCTTTTTTTTTTTTTTTAATATGTATGCTCTTCGGTTTTGAAAAAAAAGTTTTGTTCAGAGTGAGCAGGTTTGCTAATGCCCTGGAATGGGTGAGGTAACTGCCTTGATTATTGATTAAGGGGTTGACCTAAGTATCTCTCTCTAATTCTGAACTGGATAAGAAGAAAGAATACTTAGTTCATTTTTTTTACCACTCCAGGAAGTGTAGCACAAAGTGTAATTGTGTATTTATTTCACGCCATATAAAATACACAAGGTGAGTGACATTTCCCGACCACATCCACATTGATGTTAGTAGTGTTGTCACCTTTTTAGCTTGTCGATCAGGGCTATTTTTATGTTTAATGCCATCAATTTTGTTCTGTTTGTTTTCCTTATTGTAAATTGTGTGGGTGTCTTGCTTCTTGTTTTAATCTGTCGCCTTTTTTTTTCCGGGAATAAAAGCTTTTATTAAACATTGTTTGCTTATATACATTTCAATCAAACGATTGGTGAAATGAAGGTCAGGTAGTCAATTCATTAGCTGAGCTAGACGGTTGTAGAATGTACTTTAAATTATAGATTCCGACAACCTTACTTTGCTAAATTATAATTTTATGTATATATATGTATATATATATATATATATATATATATATATATATATATATATATATATATATATATATATATATATATATATATATATATATATATATATATATATATATATATATATATATATATATATATATATATATATATATATATATATATATATATATATATATATATATATATATATATATATATATATATATATATATATATAAAATATATATATATATATATATATATATATATATATATATATATATATATATATATATATATATATATATATATATATATATATATATATATATAAATAATTTGTCCATTACAAGATTCAAAAAAGTTTAGATACGCTTGGTTCTAATTTCTTTAGATACCCCCCCCCCCAAAAAAAAAAAAAAAAAAAATTTATTGACCTAAAAACTCTAATCGGCCAACTTTGCTTCTTGTCTCTCAACAGACACCAACAGACAAAAACTATTTCGCTTAAAGAAATCTTCAGAGGATGTGCTTGTGGCGAAGATAGATGTTACTTTCATCTAACGAAGATAGATAGAACTTTTATTTAAAACAACGAATTATACTTGGTACCAAAGGGGTTGGAAAGCAATACGTTATCCAAGTTGTAATACATTAAAAAGAAAATCGGGTGGAATATTTTTGTTACGAGTTCTAGTTTTTTTTGTATTTTCAATGATGTTTTGGTGCTTCATTCTTACTTATCAAATACACCCCCTCCCCTACACACACCTACGCCTGAGCAAATTTTGTATATGTGTGGTCTTTGAAATTATTTATTTTTCTGTTTGACACATTTACATTCTTTTGTAGCTTGTCTGAGAACCAGTCTCTCTTGGTAATGCCACCGTGGTCAAATATCTGGCTCATCTCTGCCATCTGCCTTTCCATGACTCTTCACTTTGTTATCCTTTATGTCGAAATACTGTCTGTAAGTAGTTTTGTTATTATTGTGAATTTTAAATGTTGAAAAGTAGTAAGTTGAAAAAAAATATGTCTCGAAAGATGAACTCTGAAAGAGTGAAGTAACTTCAGTTAAATCGCTTATCGCTTTTGCCGATCACCACAAAGGTTAAGGCCTCATTCAAGTGCTGGTCTATATCAACCACTAATTTAGGAAAACAGTTTTCCCTTTCTCCTTCTATCTCCTTTCTTTTTTCTTCTTTTTTGTGTGTTTGTGCTCTTACATTGCTGATTTCTCTTTTCATATATATATATATATATATATATATATATATATATATATATATATATATATATATATATATATATATATATATATATATAATCTGTTAAATATCACATGACCGGTTATAAATTTTAAGGAACACTTTTCTTAAAAATTGAATGCTGTTCTGGTTTGTGCCAGATTTGGATACTTTTAGACTTCTAAAGATTCAAATTATAGAGAAAGTCTTCCTAAGTAATTTTTTTGTACATGATTCAAATATGCGTACCATCAGATTATTTTTTTCTCGTTTTCTACTGTGTTTTTCTCTATCCCCAAGGGTTATTTAAAAATCCTTCTCTACAATATTATGGGTGCTATAAAAAACGCAAGTTTGTCTTTGAGTTTCACTTACAACATTAAGTGAGGAAATCCTTCTAATCAATTAAACTTTATTCTCGTTTTTTCAGTCTAAAGCACTCATTTCGGGGAAATCATTTCTGGACATATATGACCCTACAAATGTTCTATCTCTCTTTTTCTCTCTCTCTTCTTCCTTTTCACCATCTCTGTTTTTCACGTTTACTTGTCTATTTTGAGCTTAGCCTGAATAATTTAGCCCTCCGTCTTATGTCATATCCTAGCTTCACAGTTGCTCTGCGTGTTTTGTCTCTAAAAAAAAGAGCTGGGGGGGGAATCTATCTTTGCTTGTCCGGAGTTATAGTGCAGTAAAGCTTTGCACTTCCATTTATTTTCGTATTATGGGCATGGATCCAATTATATTTATGAACTTCGGCTCGACTCTAGGTTATATTGTGCTTCTAATACAATTCTTTATGCTGAAATTGGCCTCAGTTGTCTTCTGACATACTTCAATTTTTTTTTTATTATTGTTTTGTTATTTTTCCTTTATATATCTTTATTATTTTTTTTTCAATATTAAATCACGTAAAAAAAATCTCTAGACAAGTTTTTGCGCAAGAAATTTTTGGGCATGTTAAGTTAAAATGGCCTATTTTTCAAAAATAGTCTAACTTGAAATATTTTAAAGAAAATATTGTGGATGAATAGTATTCTGGTTGTTCTTTTGATTTCAGTATAAAAAATTCGATTAACTTCACATGTTTTTATCTTAATTACTGCCACCCTTTCCTTGAGCTGAAGTAATTTTACTTTCTCCCCTTGTCTCAATTGCAAGCCAGGGCTGATGTACTTCTAATCTTTTCCAGACTGTCTTCCAAATTTGTCCGCTGACATTAACAGAATGGATTGTTGTATTGAAGATCAGTTTCCCAGTATTGCTTCTAGATGAAGTTCTCAAATTCGTAGCCAGAAAATATACCGATGGTATGCCGCTTAGTTCATATTTTGTTGATGCATGGGGTCTCGTCCTCGCATGGGCCTTATTTTTTGGAGTGATATTCTATTCCCCGTTATAACTATGAACGATTTTAGGAACTCTATGTACCCCTTTGAGACGTGCGACGAAAGTAGTATTGCTCTCTGAGAACATGGCAACAAATTCTTTTGAAGTTTTTAATTATTTATTTAAAATGTTTTTTTCTCTAGTGACGGGAACAAATGAACACATTAATGCCATCTATCACAAAATTTGTGCAATTGTCAAAATTTCTAAGATATAAATGTTATTGAAATACATGTTAGAAATTTACATTCCGTTGGTGGTGAATAATAAACTTCGCCCCAACCATTTATATGTATACCTTTCCACAAATTCTCATTTTCTCAAAAACTATGCGGAAAATTATATTGAAGTAATTAAATTGATAAATTTTCTTTAATAATTGAAAAGATGTAGAAATACTGAAATTTTCCTTTCCTTATTTGTAAAAATTCCAAATAGCTATATGTTTATCATTTTCTTCTTTAAAGTCATCGGTAATTTGCAACACAAGAAAATTTGTGGAACGGTCTGTATTTCAGTTTCAAAATGAACTCTTTTCTTACGACTGTGTTGAAGTGTATTTATAAAACCTAGCATGTATTTGTCTTGTCTGTTTTATATAGAAAACCCCATGTTTTGAAATAAAAGTTAGTTTTTGCGTTACTTATTTACTAACAGTAGTTTGCGTAACTGTTTGAAGTATTTGAAGAAAACATGTTTTCCTTGCAGAGCAAAATGCTTTGGCTTAACTATGGACTCTTTTCTGAATTCGGAAGATATTTCAGGTGTTTAGAAGCCAAAGCGGTTTAATTTACTTTTCTGTCGATTCTTGTTTATAACTTTGTTTACTCCTGAGTTAAAAAATTCTTAGAACCACTACAAATCAATAAAGATATTGCTTTGTATTATTCTAAAAAGTCTACTAAAAGATGATTATAAAACATAATTTGATTTGGAAATTATATCGTAATAGTAACAGGTTTGGCATGAGCTGCTCATTTAGCATGTTAATTTTATTAAATAAAAATTTCCAAATTGTCTGAATCTTAGTTTATAAAATTCGAATAATGACAAGCTTGAAGAATTCTTTATTCGAGATGAAAAATCTTAAATTCGAGTTGAATCAGTTCGGTTTGATGTTTTTTTACAAGACTAAATTTGGTTGTAAAATTATGCTCTTGAAGCACTTGTGTCACATCTGGTCTATAGGCCGTGCAATTAAAAGAAATCTAGGCCTTGTGCCAAATTAGTAAGTCCTTTGTCTAAAATTTTACAGAAAAGTTAAAAAAAATCAAGAAAGATTCTAAAATTTAGTCGTTTGTCGTAGCGAGATTTTGAAAAGATATGTTTTGGGGTAGTTGGTTTCTTTTCAGAAAGTTTGGTAAAATGGACACTGAAATATGGAACAGATCTTTTAGCAGCACAAAAAAGTCATGGGTAAATGTGTCATTGACTATGTGACCAAACCCCACCGTTTTAAGTTGAGAGCAGGGAGAGGTCTCCCTGTGTTACGCTACTATAGTTCAATTAGGATTTTAATTTCTGTATACATCTTTGTTCAAGTTTTGCAGTTTTACCATACGTTCTCCAGATTGATATTCTTTTATATGTTCCTGAAATGGCATGCCTTTATAGTTGTGTCGTCTGTTTTTATCTCCTCAAGGTAATGTACTAACCTTTTGATTATGCATGAATAAATAAGTTAATCAATAGGAAGGGTCTCATCGCGTAAGCAGGTATTAGCTGAAGAAAGTTTCAAAACCAATTGCATTCGAATTATGGACAGGGGGGGGGGGTTAGTCGTTTCTAGCTTTTCAATTATAAGAGACTCAAAAGTTCCAGCTTTTTTTTACAGAGTGGGCTTTAGCTGAGGATTGCATTAGAGACCTGAATTTTGCTTGTTTAAGATCCTGACCGATGCCTCTCCTGTATTCAACCAAAATTTCTGAATGTAGGGGCATTGCGATCTCTTAGCTGGATAATGTTTTTAGAAGTGACTACTTTTAACCTTAAAAAATTTGTATGGCTGTATATTTTGACGCTTAACGAGAGATAGTGTGTTTTTGCAACGTCACGTGGGGATATTCGTACCAGAAATAACTTGATGCAAATCAAGTTGAATCTTGTCCAGTTTCAACGAAAATTTCATAAAAGAAGCAAGTACAAAATAATTTTAAGTTTCGGGTTGAGTCATTTTAATTCAAGTTCTGAAAAACAATGTGTTATAATGTAGTAAAAAAAAAGAGTGCATTATTAAAAGTATAATAATAAACTATCCGTTACAGATTTTAAAGGTGCCTGCTATATATTCGTACAGTTGTCACTTCGAAGGTAATTAGGGAGAAAAAAAATAGTGGGATAACACACAGTATATTCAGTGGCGTCACTGATTTTTTTACGGAGGGAAAAAGTAGTTTAGTTCCTTTAGGCTGATATGCCTGAAGATGATTTTTCTTCTATAATTTGCGAAACCCTAGGTTTTTTTTTTCTCAGCTTTGACGTTTTTTCTATCTTGATAAACTTGATACCTTGAATCCCTTAACTAAATCTCGTCTAAATTGTTGCATTCGAGTTGTTCCTCCGACGACTGCAACATATGTTGTAGGAATGCACCAGTAACTGGAAACAATCCAAAGTTGAAGCTGTTGTATAACAGCATCAGTTATTTATTAAAAATTGTATTTTTGTAGTTTTTTTTCTTTTTTTGAATTTTAAGAACTTTTCGCTCTCCCCCTAGTTCGCTTTGAGGTTATACATAGTATCATTCTGGTTCTTAAAAGAATATTTCTTTTCCCGTTACTCCTACAAGGCATTTGTCTCATGTTGTTTATCATTTTAAGCAAAAGAGAGTAAAATGGTGTGGTTTTGGAACTAGTTAGTTCAGCGCTAATTAAAGCCCTGAGTAAACTAGTAAAACATACTTAAAAACTATGCAATGAAACAGTATTGGAGCGGGGTGAAAAATCTACGAAAAGCTGAATAAATTAAGTTTGTTTGCAGCGTTGAGAAAGTAGTGCAGTTATTAAAATGGGTAGTTTTATATGAAAAGGCATTAGCGAATTTCAAACGTAATGTTACGCCCTTTATCTCTGCCAAATTTTGAGTTTTTCTTTTACACATATTATAAAATAGATCAGCCTTATATATAAAAGTGATCGAATGAATAGCTTGAGATTTCAGGAAGTGTCTGGTTAATATTGGGTGAGTGTTCTCTTATTGAGCTATGTTTCTTCTTTTGCTTATTTTTCTATTTGATGAAGTAGTTTGTGCTCCTGTAATATTTGTGCCCATCCCCTTGTTTTTTTTATTTTTGTTTGTGGTTTTTCAAAAGCCAAAGTAATTAATTTGTGAAATATCAGGACTTATTTCTGGTCTACAATTAATGTTTGCTTCTCACAACGTTAAGGTTTCATAATCAAATTCTCCTTTTCTTATGGTACTATCCACTGTCTCTCGAAGGTCTTCGTTAATTCAAATATTTTCTGGACTTAAAACACATACAAGCATCCAACTTGAACTGATAATTTATAATTTACAATCTCTCAGAACTTAGATTGTACTTTGAACCTGTCTTGATTTTCGACTACCAATTTACTACATGAAATCCTCAAACAGAAAATCTCTCAAATTACGCCATTTAGGATCTTTGAAAAACCATAGTTTTGAACCAAACCCGTTGATAAATTAACTGTAAACAGAAGGCTTATCCTAATCAGAGGATTCTGAGACTCGATTTCCCATTCTTTGACACTAAAGAATTTTCTATATTTGATAAAACTGCAAGTTATAAGATAAAGAAGCACCAATCGCCAAAATCCTTTGGTGTCACAATAGAAAAAAATCGAGTCAAATAAATCTTTCCCTATTCTGATCTTTCTCTCTTCCTCTCTCTCTCTCTCTCTCTCTCTCTCTCTATATATATATATATATATATATATATATATATATATATATATATATATATATATCGTACCTTTATTTATATACCCTAAACATTAACACCCTTTCTTTTCACAGAATTTTCTTTCATCAAGTAAACCCCTCGTGCCTCTGCCCAATTTTGGCGTGTTTGAATTCTGCTCATATTGGCTATGTGCTCAGTGAACCCAATTTTTAACCCTGCACAAGTTTCCATCCAAGACTTAACTTAGTATGAGCCGGAATGGTTTTATTTTTGTTAGAGGATAATTGCTCGAATTCTATTTGAGTTGTACATACTCGTATTGTAGCGAAATTGTGGTATGAAATATATTACCAATTTGGTTTACCTTTCTTTTTTGCCCTACCTGATTCAGACAAGGATACCCAATATATGTATATGCATGATTTCTACCAAAGTATATTTATAACCCTATTTGTTCTTGCCTGTTGTGATGTCCATGACCTACGCTTCTAAGTTACAACTTGTTGTCTGAACTATTGACCCAAGAAGAGATCAGAATCAAGTGAACCAAATTCGACAAAGTAATTTTTCAATTATTGATTCCTGATGTTCATTAGCTAAATTTACAATGAATATGATAATTTTTGGGTAATAACTGAGAATAAAAACCAAAGGCAAGTGAATTTGTCTCATTACTGCTCTGAAAGAAGTATCAGATATTTTTTGATCCCGATGGTATCTGCTGGAATACGAGTACCTATATAAGAATATAATTCATCGATCTACTAATAAATGTTAGGTTTCAGCAATATTAGAACATCAGTGCCTTAAAAGTCACTTTAAATGAATTCGGTTTACTTTGTTACTAAGCCCTTATAAACTTAACGTCATCGAATTTTATGAGTAATGGTTTTTGGAGATGCTATTTGTCAACGTCGGTATATTATATTGTTACTACTTGGATGGAATCTTTCAATTACACGAATACGCCATGGCATTACGCCAACTGTTATAAAAAACGCAAAATCAATATTGGAATGATTTCTAGTTTTGGAAAGATAAAAAAAAGTAATTCTTTCGTTTTTTTTTCATATTTGTCTCCCTTGCAACGAATTTGTCTGTTTATGCCTGGGACTCAGAACATCATCGTTTTCTTTGTATTTTTATGCTATATATTTTCAAGCCAGCAAAAAAAGAAAACCATCAAAAGACAGGAGAGCTGGATCGAGAGTGATTACGAGTCGAATGCATCTTAGTTTAGAGGTATTTTACTTAAAGTAGTTGAAGAATCGAGTAGAGTAACCGAAGCAAAATTTATGAATTCATTTTAGAGCCAGAAAACTGAAAGAGATTATGCTAAAACATGATCAGTGAAATTAAAAACCTGTTAGTTATTCAAAGATAATTTTTCACAACGCCAATATTGTCATTAAATTGCGTCTAGTTTTTGTTAAAAAAGAAACGGATTACAATTTTTCTGAAGTAGCACTCTTATCAATTTAAATCATGGATCATTCGAGGCTAGAGGGTCGTAAATTCTTTTCCTATTTACATATATCTACCCAGCGGTCATCGACATTGCATTCAGCACAGGGATAGAAAAAAAAATAGAGGGCAGATTCTGCAGAAGATTATACGTAGGTTTTGTTGTTAAGCTAGAGTTACGCTATTTCCAACTTGTGCTGTTTTAAAACGGAATAAAGAGCGGAGATAAACAAAAATTTGACGTCTTTTCATTTGTCTATCTCTATGATTGTCAGTTAATATCCCATAGTAGGCAACAAACTCATGTACATATAAGCATTGATTTATTTTTATCATGTTGACAGTACAGTAGGCTACTGAGTTCTTGCATTAATACTTTAATCTCTAATTAATTTCATCAGTAAGTATTATCAAACAGGGTTTGGTATAAAACTACAAATAAACAGTAATCCATTGAAATAGTAATGGAGACAAAAAAGCCATGTAAGTGACAATACATTTATATATATATATATATATATATATATATATATATATATATATATATATATATATATATATATATATATATATATATATATATATATATATATATATATATATATACCTTTAACGGTGATTTCTAAATGTAAAATTAAAAAGTTTAAGCTTAGAAATCAATAGTTATTACCATGAGTTAATTTGCACATATTCAAAAAAAAGAGGGAATCTCTTCACCCCAAAAAACGGGAGTCTCGATCTTGATGACAATCACACAATCAGGGTTTTTTTTATGATCATAGGACAGAGATTTCAATTTACCCAACTAGCATGGTCATGCATGTATGTTTGTTTTTTGCTTCTTTTTCTGTCCAGGGTTGATCGGACCCTGGTATCAGTCGTCGACGAATTTCAGAATAAAGCTCACTTGCTCAGAGTTTTTTTCAGGTAGCAAAAGATATCCAGCAACAGAAAACTTGTGATTGCTCCTATTCTGTGGTACAATATGTGCCCGAAGAGGGTGAAACCCTATAGCACAGGAGACATATTGAATAGGTTTATGATGGTTAAAATCAAGTGGCTGTCTTAGAAATATCAACCGAAAATTTTAAGGTAACCGCTTGATCCATACCCATCATAAAGCTATTTCATACGTCTCCTACTTCCAACGCTCTCAGTATAGCGTGTTCATCCTTAAACGAAGTCCATGCAAAATGAAAAGTGAATATAGACAATTACTTTTAAGCTTCGTTTGACTGAGCTAGTTTGTTTGAAGCTTTAGTAATTTTCAGACGGTAGTGTCTTTAGCGAGGATGCCAGTTGATGTGTCTTTAGAAGGGGGGGGGGTAGTGCCTGAAGTGTCTAAAAGTGCATTTCAAAGTTTAACGATGATTCTATTCTTCCTTAAACCATAAAAGCGTATTTTTTCCTTTGTAAAAACTCTGATTCCTACAATTTCATAAATTATATTCAGTTATTAATTGAGGAACTCGCTGCTGAAATGAGAGTTGAACCTTATATTCCGTGACGGCTAGCCAGAGCTACTATCCCTAGGCCAACGGACTCACCAGACGATCTTTTTATACAGTTATACACAAATCAAATAACTTTGAATAATAATTAAACTTAGAATATTTTTTTACGGTATAGAAATACTCGTATATAAAAGCTTCATTAGTTTCTAAAAGATTCGAGCTGGGTTCAGCGACAAGGTTTTTTGAAACTGTTTGAATTTGGCTCCCCTTTTGAATGTAAGGTTTAAAGTACGGAGCTTGAAAATATGGAGGGTTAAGCTAACTTTATTTCTTTTACAAGATTTCTCATTTGAGTAAAATCCGAGGAATAGCATTATTTCCGAAACTTCTCTACTGAATGACTTGTTTCAAACGTATTAATTTTTTTTTAAGATACAGTACTTGTAATGATGATGCAGATGAAACAATGATGCAGATCAGAACAAAGGAAGTAGATAGTGTGGCGCCGTTGAGGCTTGCATACCATGCTACTTTAGTTTAGCTTGTTTGTGGTGGAGACATACTTATTTTCGAGTGACAATAATTTCAACCATTTATGCTATTACTCTGCTGCTATAAATTATATCTAAAAAGCATTTTGAAAAGTAAGCGTTTAAATTCCAGACCGCTGACGGCATCTATTATTGAAATTCTAGTTGCATACCAACTGCACAAACCTCACGAAGATGTCACAACTGTTGAGTTTAAGCCAAAGAGGACAAAGAAATGGCGGGGGAAACGTGCAGGTAGAAGGGTCCAAGAGTGCCGTGTACTTTATAACGGTGATCACAGTATTCCAGTAATCAGTATAGTTCGCAATGACAGCAGAACGAAAAAGTCAAAGAATAAGCAACTCCAGACATGTCTAGTTACTATACATTGCTCAGAACCTAAACCAATATTACCAGCATTGAAGCCCTACTACCGCGAAGAAGCTTCGAACAACTCTGGATACCCCTCTCCTTTGCTAAAACCTGTCACTCTAAGTGCCGAAACGAATTTCCCAAGTCTGATTCAGTGCAATTCTAGATCACTAACGAATAAAGTAGACGAGTTAGAACTTGTCTTACGCATCAACTCTACACCACTAGCAATAATTACCGGATGTTGGAATATTACTACTGAAACAGGCGCTATAAAAGGCTATCAGAACTTCTTCAATACCAGGTGTGACAGAGACGACACACGACGCGGAGGTGGAGTAGGCATCTATTGCCGCGAAGACTTGCCATCCAGACAACTTAACAACTCTTCAGATTCCTGTCATGAGACAATCTGGCTGTGGTGCAGACCGAGAGGGTTACCGAGAACTTACTCGTGTGTCATTCTAGCAGCAGTATACTATCCCGAAGGTGCTCGCAACGGACGTGAATTAATGACGCTTCTGCAGCATCAAATTAACAATTTTTGGAAACAATTCAGTAATCCAGCTTTGATCGTAGCCAGAGAATTTGACTTAACGGACAAAAAGTGGATTTCACGTGTGTTGGATCTAAAACAAGTGGTCGATGTTCCCACTCTTGAAAGTGGGAGCATACTAAACCTCATACTAACGAATCCTGAGGTGTTTTATGAACCACAAGTTTCCCTAGGACAACTCGTTAAGTCAACCACAACGTTCTCTGGTGGAAACCAAAGAGCAGAAATCATATACCGAAACCAAAAAAGGTTAAAATAGTTTACAGACCCCTCAGTAAAAGCTCCTTCCAAGTATTTGACAGGTGGATCGCGAACTTTCACTTCGATCCAATCTATGTTATAACAAATATGGATGAAAAAGTTGAGACACTGTACTTGGTTCTGCAGCAAATGTACCATGAATTTTTTCCAGTTAAAGGAGGCACGATATGTGAGACGATAAGACGGAGATGGATACTAATATAAAAAAATTATCAAAGAACGATGTAAACTCCATGCAGCAGGAGACACACTGAATGCAAATAAGATGAGAAACAAAGTCATTTCAGCCCTCCGAACTTCCCGAAAAAAGAGATGTACGGAAAAAATAGCACAGCTCCTCAAGTCAGATTCTCAGAGGTGGCATGACACGCTAAAACGACTTAGCGGGAAAAGAAAGGAAACGAAGTATGAATTAATAACCCAGACGGTAGTCTAATAAAAGCCTCGGAAGTTAACGAATTCTTTACTCAGATTTGTGCTACCCACCCAACCGTAAGTGACGAACATATGTGTGACATCATTAACAACGGTAGTACAGATGAAATCGTAGAGGTGTCAGAAATGGCAGTTCACTATGCAATCGGACGGCTACGTAACAACTGTGCCTCATGCCCAGGTGAAATCCCCATGAAATTACTGAAAGAGTACACACCTTTCTTAGCCAAGTCTAAGGCATCAGTGATACACCAATGTTTCTTAGAACAATCATTTCCGAAAATGTGTAAAGTTGCATATGTCCGTATCATACGAAAAGTCAAGACACCTCAGTCCTGTAATCAACTGAGATCAATATCGATAACTCTCAACTTATCAAAAGTAGCTGAGGGTTTCATCTACCGTTCTTTGTTACAACGAATCGCTCCTGCGACCGATCCGTACCAATATGGTTGCATACGAGGCAGTTGCATGGCAATATATCTAGTACGAATGTATCACTTAATCGTCAAGTGGTTGGACACTTCTAATAGGGCTGTCGACTTATTTTTGGCGGACTACCGAAAAGCATTCGACCTTATCAAACACAAGACCGCATTAACGAATCTGAAAGAAATGGTAGCATAAAAACAAATACTACTTTTAGTGAGAGAATTTTTACAGGGGAGATGGCAATCAGTTTACCCTTTGTTTGCAGAAGATACCTTCTCTGAGTGGTCAGAACTAGCCTGCGGCTGCCCCCAATGAACGAAATCAGCTACTCTTTCATTTCTTGCCAACATCAACCCAATCCTTACAGAACTTGAAGAGCGTTTCAAGTTCAAGCATGTCTTAAAATCTTGTGGTTGTGTTTCTCCGTAAGTTTAGCAGCAACTATAATAAGATCTTCTATGTGAACACTGTTGATGAGTTTTGATTTGCGTGGCCAAATTGAATATCTCAGTAGCTATATTGCAAAACGGAGAGAATTGGAGCGGATTTTCAATTTATAAACATTTGTAAGAATCTTCCAAAAGAATGCAATGAAGAGGATGTGGATTAGAGCAACAGTGTTGTACAGCGCTGCAAGATAACGGGGATTGAAACGAAACTTAGCAGATACTATGGAACCTATATGGAAGCAGATACTATAAGGAATACTATGGAAGACAGCCGATATGGGGTATTTGATGACTTCTGTTAGGAGATAACGACTATGAGAAAACGGTATTTCCAATGGGAATATCAAGATAAATAATTTGGTCAGATGGGCAGATTTTGAATTCCCAAGTATAATCTCATGAGCAAGTGGGTGTGGCAAGTGGAAGTGACAAGTGTTTAAACAATCGTAACTTATGAACAATAGGGAAATTTTTTTCCAAGACAGTGGAATTCAATTGAGTGGATATTCCGGTCCTATGTCCAAGGGCCGTCTTCAGTACAACACCAGAAAAAAAAAATGTATATATGTAAAGACTTACATTAGAATGTGAAAATTAAAACTAAAAATGTTTTTAAAAAACTTTTAAAAAAATCCCTAGCATCCTTACTTCAACAAATTTCAACCAGGACTGACATAATCGCCAAAAAGGCACCGAGACAAAAGTCTATATATTTCAACATTACCAAAATACACGTTGTGAAACATACGATGAGATGAATATTCATTGAATTTGTTTACAAAATAAAACAGAGATTAGATCATATAAAATATGTGCATCAGCCGTCCTGGCTGAGTGGATTGGTGCGCTAGTTTCAGGATCCTTTGACTGAGAGGGCGGAGGTTCGAACCCTACTGTACCCAACTATTTAGTTTGGGACGGGGTCAGTGGCGTGACTCTGTAAGCTCAGCCAGAGTCGACCCAGCTCTAAATGGGTACCTGGAGAAATCTGGACAGGAAGGGTGTGCGAAAGCACAGGATGGTTGGCCCCCAACCCCCCATTGCACTTCCTGGCTGAAGGGCCAAGAAACGGAGATCAGCACCGCCGGTAGGGACTGTAGAGTCTAATGCCATATTCTTTACCTTTTTTACCTTTATACACAACGGAAATGAAAGGGTTAAATTTTGTACGTTAAAAAAGCATTGTTAATGACATATATATAGTTTCGAGAAGTCGGTAAAATATTTGATGAATAGGAAGTTGGTTAACTTAGCGTTGTTTTATGAATAGTTTTTTTTTCTACTATAATCTTCGTGGTTCCACCAACAATGATGATATGGTGCTAGTCCTGGTGTACTCGTTATCCAAACAAGTTGTTCAATCTCTTGCTTAAATGCTTCAAGTGAGGTATTTTCAACGATTACCTCTGCTGGGACGCTATTATAGGTGGATCATATTATGGTCACACTTACGGATAAAACCAAAATTGCTTACGAGTACAGTGCATTAGAGTAAAGATTGAAGGCATGATTTGTAAAATTAGAAAGGATGGATGCTCATAACTGCAGTTTTTCTATTCAAAAGATGGCATTCATGGCTTGGAAGGATTTAGTGTCAATACAAGCTTTTCAAGTCAATTTTTTGGCATTTGTATTTTTGTAAGTTCAATACAAGCTTACCGATAAAATCAAAGAAAACACATCATTCATAAATTTTTTTTTATGAATCGACAACTGTTGCTGCGGTGTGGATCAGGCTTTGAAATAACCTGAGAGTTAAGGGGACTTAATACCTCAAAGGATCGCCCATATCCATCATAATTTTTTTTTGTGGCCTAACTGTTTGGAACTAATTTGGCGGTCTTGTCATAACTTGTTCTTGCATGGAAAAGAGAGCCAAATGAACGACATAAAAACTAAAATCTGACACCTATTTTCCCAGGATTCTTGGAAAAATCATTTAGATTCGCTCGTTTTGTACCGGAGAGGGGAAAACTCAGTTTTGATGAAACCTACATTGTTAAAAAGTGTGAATTTGGTTTTCGATTAAATAGAGCAGAACTTCTTTTTATAGCTCAGGAAAGGGCAGTCCCTAAAGATATTTTAGTATACCTGCTAGGAAAATACCAAACATCACCCCAAAAGAAATGTAATTGATCAGTTTTACAGCTTTGGGAGTTCCCTGTGGTGCTACTCACTTTGATTGAAAACCGTGCCGACACAGTTTCGATGTCTTTTCAAAAGAATTATGTAGTCAAACCACAAATTATCAATATCTTTCGAGGATAAATTGTTCTCTGGGAGAATTCACTAATGGACCCTTCGTAACTGGGACGGTCAACAGATGTTGAGGCTCACAAAATGGTTTTTAAGGTATCAACTATTCTTAAGCGTTAAAAATCCACGGAACGCTAAAATTTATACAATCCACTACACTCTGAGAACCTTTCCTATTAAAGAGAACTGGTTTGATCAAGTGTGATTAACAGACATTTGGTCACTATTTTATGCTTCGTCAATGTTCTATCAAATCATGCTATTGCATAAATATTCATATCAGACACTCTAAAGAAACCATGTACGTTGAGACACGTCAAACGATTATGGAAATGTAGAAACAGTTATTTGTGGGCAATTCTTAGAAGAAATTTGCACGTAAAATAAGAAATATATCTTATTATTATAAGTACAGATAATTTATTGATTTGTTTCTAATATTGCTGTATTACTTCTTTCTGTTTTCACAACAAATATAGTTTTTGCTATTGCTGTTGCTGATTACTGTCAATTTGCTTAAAACACCTCAAAAAACATCTGGTTTAATAAATTCAGCCAATATTCTCCCGAAGGTTGGGTAGCTTCCCGAGAGTAACTGCAAGTTAAATATGAAGCACAGCTTTTCAAACATATCAGTTGGAAAATTTCCAACTTTTGAACATGTACATTTTTCGCTAATACTTAGTAGTCTAATAAACGTTCTATTTTTAGTTGGTGATGGACTCAAAGAAAGGAAATAATAATAAGTTGGAGATCTACTCAAAACAACAGCTTACCCCTTAGCTATTAGTAATACCCTGGTAATATAGCCTGGTTTGAAGTAGACACACAAGTGTTTTTATATGATATACATAAAGAAAAGATGGTCCTGGATTATTGAGTTTCAGCTGGAAGCATTCAATGTCTATTATTGTTATAAAAAAACGACATTCTTTCCGAATAAAGTTATTAAAATTTGTTAAGTGAGAATTACATTTCAGAAAGGTAAATAGAATATATGTGGATTTTGTGGTCCAGGAAGACTTGTAACACGAACTACAGCCAATTTAATCAAAGGCAATAAAATAGAAGAGGAGGGCTTATGTAGCAGCCAAAAACCAAAAACTCCAAACATAGAAAAATAATCATGCAAAAGTTTATTGTATAAAATTTGTCTCTGGTGGAAACCATAAATTGATACATACAGATGCAAGACTTTCATAAAATTGTCGTTGCCTTTCTTAAAATCTTCTTTCGGTAGAATATCAAATTAGCTCTTTCAGAACAAGAGACAATTAGACATAAGATTATCAAATATTGTTTTATACAATATATTACCTAATAGTAGCCTACATGTACAGAATGTGAAGTGTCCTTTTTCTGCCTTTATGAATCGCATGATTTTCCTTGCCTATAATCTTTTTCGAATCAGAAAGAGTATCCACAAAAACAGTTACTGCGTATACTTGTTGCAATGTTTTCTTTATTTAATTACCTATAACGCTAATTCGTCCAGAAAAAGATAAAAGCAATGTTTAAGAACAAAAAAGTAAACCTCAATTGAAAATCGATTAAAGAAGTGTGTTATATCATTAGCTGATTAAGAGACAATTTTTACATAAAACAGAATTAATTTTTTGCATTAGCTTGAATGTATCATGGAAAGCGCGATAGCGATGCCTCAGTAAAGAGCGATGTGGGTACAGTGTATTATTATTTATTTTTATTATTTTTGTTAAGACGACTTTTTATAGAAGGACTCGTCCTAGAAACTTCAAAAGGGGCTCATTCCATTGTAAATTGAAAGGTTTAGTGCCCCTTTTAATAGCCAAAAGTGATTCAAGGTCAACTAGCCCCTCCCCGACACACAACCATCATTTTCCCAGACACATGCAATCAAAATTTCGAGATAGCCATTTTTTTATCGTAATTGAAAGGTACAGAATAATGTCTTTCAGCATAACACCCCCCTTCCCCTCTCATCTCCACAGCCCTCAGGGCAAGGATTGTAAGTTATGACCTTGGGACATTAAAGCTTTTTTTTTATAGAAAGGGTGGTTGTATAAACCTTATAGGGACTCATTGGATGGGTAATCAGAATTTGTATTGTCATTTTTTTTATAGTTAAAGTGATCAGAGGGCAGCTTCACCCCTCCTCCACACGCACACACGTCGTATTTTTTCGAAATGCATCTGATAAAAATTTTGAGCTAGCTTTTTGTTCGAAAAATAATCCAAAGATCATAGGCAGTGCAATTAAGCTGCCTAAGAAAAGAGTGATGTGGGCACAATGTATTATTTATTATTATTTTTTTTAGATCAGGGCACTTCGTATAGAAGGAATTTTCGTAGAAACCTCCAAAGGGGCTTATTCGATTGAAAATTGCAAGTTCTATTGCTCTTTCTAATAGTGGGAAGTGATTGAAGGGTAGCCAGACCCCCCTCAAATCCATTGTTTACCCAAATACATCTAATGAAACTTTGAGGTAGCCATTTTATTCAGGATAGTTGAAAGGTCCAGCAATCATGCCTTTGAAGATTAGACCCCTCTCCCCGAGAGCTCTCAGGAAAAGGATTGTAAGCTATGGCTCGGGGCATATAAGGTTTTATGGAAAGGATTGTCGCATAAACTTAGGATGGGCTTATTGGATTTCTGAAAGTTCTAGAACCCCTTTCAATAGTCGAAAGTGATTGAAGTGCAACCAGCCCCCCTTCAACCATCATTTCCCCAAACACATCCAATCAACATCCACGTGTGCGCCGCCATTATTTCATTCCCGATATATCTAGTCACGTAAGATTACTTCACGCCCAATAAATCTACCAAGTCACGTAAGAATGCTTTGCATCCAATGTGAGCACCATTATCATGTAACACCCACTTGTTTCTTCCCCTTAGCTACAACCGGGGCTTCCCCACTTGACTCACTGAGTGTAAAATTCCCTACTATGTAACTTCCCGAACCCTACTCACATAACGACCACCTGCACCCTGAAGAAAAAAATCCCTATTACGTAATAGTCAAACAAATCCTTGGATTAAACAAAACCTTTTACGTAACAAGCAAAAGTAAACTTTCCCAATGGCGTTACATGCACCTGCGTCTCTTGGAAAACATTCCCTATGATTTAAAATGCATTTGCAGGCTTTTCAAGATGTCTTGAAAAGCAGAATAGGGGTGTTGTGGAATGGCGGAATATCGGCGTCATGGAAACTTGAACCCCGTCACTACTGATATACCTTCTACCTAATGTTCCTCTAATATGTATCTCTGACGCTCAATACTAATGAAGTACACCAAAGTAAGGTAAAAATTTAATACTTTAGAAACAAATTTGGGCTTTATATTTGCAAATTTGGGGGAAGGGCACCAAGTGTGGCGTGTCTTTATGTCTATTGAGTTTGGTACACATATTCTGCATTTTACGTAGTATGAATGGTTTTGCAACTTCACACTGTCAAAATACTCTACCCCCCACCCCCTTAATGCAAATATATCACCCAAATTGTATGTTTTTGATCTATTCTGTCATTGTTCTTTGTCGTGTCTCATGCTAAGCTGAAAGAAACTAACAAAACAAATCGGTTCTATAATGCGTCAATGAGTGAACAACTTGGGGGCAGGAGGTATATCATATAAGCCCACATTTTTCTTAAAAAGAAAGCTACATTGACTCTTTTAGTTTTACCGGCTAAAATTGGCAAAGAGTATTCTGTAAGATTTTTTGTGTGTATTTAAATTGCCTAAAAACGGACAACACTTTTCTTATGGAATTAAAGAGAAAAGTTGAAACTTGAAACGAGCATAAATTATTGATTCTTAGTCTATGTAATATATTTGTACAAAAAAAATCAAATAAATTGACTCGGAATAACTGTCAATGTTTATTTTCGTTTTAAGTTGCTTGTTTTTTTTTTATTTGAACCAGTTTTACAGATATGTGTTGCAAAAACTGTGAAGCAACAATTTTGCTCATTTTAAGTTTCGGTTAGTTTCCGTATTTCCCGTGAAAATTGACAAAAATTGAATCAATTTATACCACAGGTGGGATCAGACTCTTGCACCTGGAATGAGAAAGCACGTCTCTAACCACAGCGCTGCCCTAAGGTGCTGTTGTAATTTAATCTTCTCATAGTTTATTTACTTACTTTTGACAGAAGGTTTTTAATTACTGATTTACTGACTCAGGTGGGTTGTAACCTTTTGCAGGTTCTACGAATTGTTTACATCAATATAAAATTCAAAACGAAAACAGTATTTTGATATAACAGAGAAATCAGATTGCAAAAAAAAAGAAAGGAGAAATTAAAATCCCCTTTCAGCCTTTTTCTTTCAAAATACATAATAACCTTTTGCCGACCGTAAAAACCACTTCCATCAGAACAGCTTTGTTTTAACAATTGATATTCAGCAAAGCACAAACGAGGCTCTTTCCTATAAAAGGTTTTAGGGGCCAATAGTCCTTCTCTCGTTTTTTGCAATTTCTTTTACTTTTAAGCTTGACTCGACTTGAATTTCGGTTCATTCTAGGATCAATCTATTTATCTATAGCAATATCCGTCGTTTTTATGTTTGATATAAATTTGTTTATTTTATTTACTCTTCATTTTCAGCTTCGTCTTTTCATCGATTGCAATTTCTGCTCGTTTAAGATATAACTTAGTTTTACCCATCATCAATTTTGACATGGCAGTTTACCTGTCTCTGAGAAGCTCATTTTAAAAAAAAATTAAAGGCAGCACACGTCCATTTTAAATGGACACTGTTCGTTTTTATTATTATTAAAAATATTCAATATTAAAAATATTAATATTAAAGATACTAATATTAAATAATATTAATATTAAAAACTAGCTGTTGGGGTGGCGCTTCGCACCCCAACACCTAGTTGGTGGGGGCGCTTCGCGCCCCCCAAGCCCCCCCCCGCGCGCGTAAGTCGTTACGCGCCATATTAGTTACGCGCCATTGCGTCATTTATATTCCCTGTGTCCCGGTCGTCATTTGTGTCCCGGTGCTTTGTTGATGGTGATTGCTAGTCGAACATTCCTTGTGTCCCGGTCGCTTTCTCTTTGAGTGTCCCGGTCGTCATTTATATTCCCTATGTCCCGGTCGTCATTTGTGTCCGGATGTCCCGATCTGTAATTTCGTCAGTCGACAAACATGACGTCAGTCGACACACAAACATGACGTCACTCGACACACAGACAACTCATTTTTATATATATAGATATTAATATTAAAAATATTTGTTGAGTTGTTTCCATTTTTCTGATTAAGAATATAAATGCTGAATTTTAATTTACATTTTGGACACCATTTGATAACCAGTCGAAATTTTCCTCTGTATAGGGCAAAAGTCATCCTGACTCCCATTATGTAGAAATTTTTGAACATACGCGTATCTTTAATAAGTCATTCTAAACAACATCATTTAAAATCATTTTTAATCATTTAAGAAGATAATTAATTTTTAGAAGAGAATTTAAAGGGCAACTGAAAACTGCACAAATTGCTGGTCCACTTGCCTTTCTCTTTACAAAGAGGTTCGTCTTCGAGTAAACTCGGCGGGGATGGGGTCATTCCTCCTATCTTTCACCTTTCACAGACATAAAAAATCAATTGTGGAAATATTTCGAGTTCCAAAGTGCTTAAAACGCTCATAATTAGATACTGCTCTTTTCAGAAAGGAATTGGAGCAAGAATTGAATTGAAGCTTTCTGAAAAGAAAGCTTCCTTTCTTTTCAGAAAGGAAGGGAGCTTGGAATTGGAGCAGGCTTGAAAGTGAACTTTATTTTAGGGCTCAAACATTCTGTTGTTTAAAATGATTATTAAATGATAAGAGTTGTTTCCATTTTACTGATTAAGAAATAAAATGCGGAATTATAATTTAGAGTTTGGACACCATTTGAGAACCCAGTCGAAATTTTCCTCTCTATAGGGCAAAAGAAGGCTCAAAGAGTGGCTCGGCTGTTGATCACGTTTTTGGAATTAGCCTAGAGCGTTAAATTTTCGCTCCGGAAAATGTTGACAGTTAGAGACAGGTTTGAAAATGTCGGGTGCAATGCATATAGGATTTCTCCTGACTCCAGTCCTGTAGAAATTTTTGAACATACACGTATCTTTAATAAGTCATTCTATTAATAGAATTTGTACCCCTTCTTTTCAGTTAAATGTCTGCTTTGTTAAATACATGTATGTCAAGGTTACTTACAAAAACAAAATTCTACTTATTATCTGAAACAAAAGAGACCTTGTCAATGTATGTAGCCAGATCTGTTTCGTTAATTTTTTGCTCACTTAGTATACACCCTTTCGCAGAAGACACATAAGCTTTTTTTTCAATATTCACTTCCGCGTTAATGTTAAATGTTAAAAATTCAATGTAGATTCATGAAAAGAAGATATTCCATACCAACTGTAAAAAAACATCAATCGGAAAAATCGAATTCTTTCGCAAACTGGACAGAAAAATACCCAGTTTGGTGAAAAAGACGTCACTTTTGATAATTCGATAATATCAAAATTGACACGTTGCATATATAAAGCCTAAACCTTCAAATCATTGCAACGATAGTTGCAACTGTGTAAAGAGCATCCCACGGCACATAGTAACTGGAACTTAAAAAAAAAAGAACTGTATAGTGAGAAAATTGTCATTCGAAGATGAATTAGGAATATTAATCATCATTGCGGTTAAACTTAATAGCAACAGTTATTTTGGAAAAGAAATTTATGGGAATTTCAAATCAGAGCTTGAAATCTTCGGAAACGGAAACAACACCTATCCAATCATCATGGCCAAAGATCTATATAAGTGTATTACAATTCTTCACCTTGAAAATTAAGAACCATCACTTTTTAGAATAAGTAACACTGATGTCTTCCTTTTTTCCACTATGGCTATGAGGCTGCCACGACATCGCAGAAATATGTTCAGTTCCACGTTTAAAAGTTACTGCTCGTTGATATTTACATTTTATAGAATCCTCTCAATAATACTGTCTGTAAATGGCGTAGCCCATATCGCACTGAAAACGATATTGTTTTTTGCGCCATATCTCAAGTGGAAAGACAAGGAAGCGTAAAAAGTATATCATTACAGATTCTACTTACCAAACTCCTTGACAACATGCTTACCATCCCTGCTCTTGTATATTCCTCCTTCCATCCCTCTTAGTAAAACTCAGAAATAGTCTGCTGACTGACGAAACTGGTAGGCTACTGCACTGCAGCATCGTAGAGGGTTGTCTCCAAAGCCAATAATTATATTTAGCTAATTTTGAAAACACATCTGGATAACACCATCGTAAAATCCCATATGACACCAAAAAGGAAGCTTTTGATTCCACACATGGAGTTGAAAAAATGGGGAACATAAAAAGGGCACTGTAATAATCTGCAGAGTCAAAAACCGTTTCCAGGGGCTTTTATACCCCTTGCAAAAACGAACAAAATGAAGCAAAAACGAGGCGGACATGGATGCCGCAGTGAGTTCTGGCTCACTATCCTTGACTGTTGGCTTAGAAATCACCCTTCCAGTTCCCTTAGCGATTAGATATTCAAAAATAAGGCTTGAAAAAGAGCTGCCCAAAGAAGAAATATTTTTACTCAAATTCAAAGCTTGTTAAGGAAATATTGTTTTAAAAATAAAAAAAAAAAAAAATATTCAAGAAAATTGAAAATTTACATTAAACCAAAGACAAGCAAAAATAATACCATAAATAATCAAGAGCAACCCAAAACGAGCAGACATTACCAGAAATAGAAGAAGGCCACCTGTTACCGCCCCTAGGATTTCTAAAGGCAACATCGTTTTACGCAGCTTGCCGAAAACCATTTTAATTTCTCCATGTTAACCGAGATTGCTATGAATAATTAATAAGAGTAGACTGAATGCTAATGATTTTAATTCCTGCAAGTTTGGGGTGTGTTCGATTTAATAATGGCACGAAGCAGGATATATTAAAGTATATTTTGTTTTCAATAAAGCGCAAATGATGCTTTGGTCTCAATAAGGATTGAAAGGCTTTATTTCTAGTTTATTGCTGTTGTTTTAGTTCATTTTAGTTTATATTATTTTATTCATTTTGATCCCTGTTCATGAGTAGTATCCCCTTAACAATTTTGAAGGCAGCCATGGGAGTATACAAAAGGAGCTACTAGCCCCTCAAGACGTTATTTCGCGCATCTGGGTCTTACGCAATAATATAGTGCATCTATAACGGTATAGTTTACCTTCGCAATAATGAATGTTTTCTTCAGGGTTCAGGTTGCATGTTGCGTAAAAGAGAGTGGTATTTTTCTTTGGTTGGTATGTTATAGCTTCTGTGTACTTTTTGTTGTTACGTAATGGAACCTGCTAGAGTTCGCTAGTCAAATTGGGACTCCCAAGTTGTAATAAAAATGGAGACACAGACGTGGGTATTACGCAATGACGGTGCGCACGTGGGTGTTACGTAATGGCAGTACACACGTGGGGTTTTGCGCAATGAGATTTAAATGTGGGTTGTTGCATAGCATTTGTTCTTCAGGATTTAATTTTTCTTCAGGATTTTATTTTCTTTCAAGATTTTTTTTTTA
This sequence comes from Artemia franciscana, assembly GCF_032884065.1. Lineage (NCBI taxonomy): Eukaryota > Metazoa > Arthropoda > Branchiopoda > Anostraca > Artemiidae > Artemia > Artemia franciscana. The sequence goes on along the minus strand of NC_088882.1, from coordinate 18,805,105 downwards.
AGGGTCCCTTATAATCTAAAGATTTGTTGTCCACAAAAGGATTTGAAAGGGAGTCCCCCTCAATGAGATGAAGCGCTCGACAGATGGACTATAAAAATGTTTCTAATGCTATTGGACTGTCTGTATGTGTTTGAATTATCCTCAGTGTGTTTTTGTCTCGATCTCCGTGTCTGGTTGTCTGGCAGTGTCTGCCAGTGAGCCTAAATTTTGTGTGGTTGTGTGTGTGTTTGTTTTTTCATCTGTGTGTTTTCGTCTCTCTCTCTGTCTCCATGCCTTTGCGTCTAATTTTTTGTGGTTTTATGTCTGTGCGTGTTCTCCCCCTGTGTGTTTTGTCGCTCTCTCCGTGCTGATGTGTTTGACTGTGTCTTTGCGTGTGAGTCGGACTTTGTGTTGGTTGTTTATGTTTCTGTTTACCTGTGTGTATCACTTTGTGTGGTTGTGTGTGTATGTGTTTTTCCCTCTGTGTGTTTTGTCTCTCTGTCCGTGCCTTTGTTAGACTGATTGTGTGCCTGTGTGTCTGATGTTTGGTTTTGTGTGTGTGTGTTTTGTCCCTTTATGTGTATTTGTCTCTATGTGTACACTCCTGTGTGTGACTGTGTGTTTGTCTGTCTACCTAACTTTTGTGTGGCTGTGTGTTCGTATGTGTTCCCTCTGTGTATTTTGTCTCTATCTTGTGCCCTTGTGTCTCTATGTGTGTCTGTGCTTGTCTTCTTGACTTTGTGTGGTTGTGTGTTTGAGTCTTTTCCCCTCTGTGTGTTTTGTCTCTCTTTTTCTTTTCCTGTATGTCCAACTTTGTTTGGATGTGTTTGCGTGAATGTGATTTTCCTTCGGAGTGTTTCCTGTTTCTTTTTCCGTGCCTGTGTCTGACTTTGTGCATGTGCCTGCATTTTTGACTGTATGTTATTTTTTGTGTTTTTTCCCACTGTGTATTTTTGTCTCTCTCTTTCTCTCTCTCTCTCTCACACTCTCTCTCTCTGTCTCTACCTTCCTGTTTGTTTGACAGTGTGTGTTCCTATGCGTCTGACTTTGTTTGTTTTTGAGTGCGTTACTTTTTGTATGTTTTTTTCTCCCTCTCCGTGCCTGACTGTCTGACTCTGTGTGGTTGTGTATGTGTGTGTATGTTTCTCTCTGTGTGTATTTTTATCATGCCTTTGTATCTGAATGTGTGTGTGTGTCTGAGTTTCTTACTTTGTGTGCTTGTGTGAGTGTGTTATTTAGTGTGTAAGTGATTTTTCCTCTGTGTTGTTTTTTCTCTCTCTCCCTGCATGTGTGTCTAACTGTGTGTGCCATTGTGTCTGACTTTGTTTGGTTATGTTTGTGTGTTTTTCCCTCTGCGCGTTTTGTCTCTCCTTGCCTGTTTTTCTGACTCTGTGTGTGTGTGCCTGTGTATATGACTCTGTGTGTGTGTGTGTTTATCTTTGTATTTTGTCTCACTTTCCGTGCCATATGTCTAACTGAATGTGTGCCTGTGTGTCCGATTTTGTGTCGTTGTGTGTGCGTACTTGTCTCTCTCTGTGTTTTTTGTCTCTCTTTCCTTGCCTTTGTCAGACTGTTTGTGATGCTGTGTGTCTGACTTTGAGTGTGTTTTGTCCCCCTTTGTGTATTTGTCTCTATTTCTACACTCTGGTGTTTGAGTGTGTATTTACCCGTCTTTCTCACTTTGTGTGGTTATGTAAGTGTGTTTTTTCTGTGTGTTTTTTGTCTCTCTCTTGTGCCCTTGTGTCTGATTGTGTGTCTTTGCCTGTCTGCTTCGCTTTGTGTGGTTGTGGTTGCAGTGTTTTTCCCTTTGTGTTTCTTCTCTCTCTCTCTCTCTCTCTCCGTACCTGTGTGTCTGACTTTATTTGGTTGTATTTGCGTGTGTTTGATTTCCCTTGCTTGTTTTTCTTGTCTCTCAGTCCATGCCTGTGTGTCTGACTGTGTGTGTGCCTGTGTGTCTGAATTTGTGTTGTTGTGTGTGTGTATTTTCCCCATATGTGTATTTGTCTCTCTTTCTCTTCGTGCCTTTTTTTCTGACAGTGTGTGTACCTGTGTGTCAGGCTTTGCTTGGTTGTGCGTCTGTTTGTGTGTCTTTTTCTGTCTTTCTTTGTTTCTCTCTCTGTACCAGTGTGTCTGACTGTGTTTGTGCCAGTTTGTCTGACTTTGTGTAATTTTGTGTATGTGTTCGATTTTCCCCCTGTGTGTTTTTGCCTTTCTATCCGTGCCTGTTTGTCTGACTGTGTTTTTGCCTGTGTTTCTGACTGTGTGGTTGTTTGTGTGTTTTATCCCTTTGTGTGTTTTTGCATTTCAGTTCGTCCCTGTGTGTCTGAGTGTGTATGCCTGTGTGTCAGACTTTATTTAGTTGTTTTTCATCGATTGTGTTTTTTCCTCTGTGTGTTTTTGTGTCTCCCCCCATGCCTGTGTGTCTAATTATGTGTTTCTGACTTTGTGTGGTTGTGCGTCTGCATCTTTTTTCCTCTGTGTGTTTTGTCTCTCTCTCCGTGTCTTTGTGTCTGAATGCTTGTGCCCGTGTGTCTTACTTTGTTTGGTTGTGTATGTGTTGTTCTCTCTGTGTTTTTTTCTCTCTCGCCGCACCTGTATGTCTATTTTCGTCTGGTTTTGCGAGTGTGTGTTTTGTCTCTTTCAGTGCTTGTGTGTGCGACTGTGAGTGTCTCTGTGTTTGACTTTGTGTGATTGTGTTTCAATATTTTTCTATGTGTGTTTTTGTCTCTCTCTCTCTTTCCATACCTGTATGTCTGACAATATGTGTGCCTATATGTCTGACGAAATGTGGGTGTAAAAGTGTGTTTCTCTCTCTGTGTGTGTTTTCCTCTCTCTCTGTGCCTGTGTCTGACTTTGTGTGATTTTATATGTGTGTGCTTTTCACTTTGTGTGTTTTATATTTCTCTCTCTCTACGCCTGCGTCTCTGGCTGTGTGTGTGGTTGTGTGTCTTGCTTTGTGTGGTTGTCTGAGTGCGCTTTTTTACTTTTGTGTTTTTGTATCTCTCTCTGTGCCTGTTTGACTCCATGTGTCTGTTTGTATAACTGTGTGGTTATGTGTGTGCTTTTCCCCCTCAACTTGTATTTGTTTTTCTGTGCCTGTGTGTCTGACTTTGTGTGTACATTTGTGTCTGTTTCTTGTCTGGATGTGTCTGTTTGTGTTTATTTTCGTTCCTTGTGTTTTGTCTCTTTCTCTGTACCTCTGTGCCTTACTGTGTGTGAGCCTGTGTGTCTGACTTTGTGTGGTTGTGTTCGAGTCTGTGCATTTGTGCGTATTTGCTCTTCGTGTGTTTTTGTCTCTCTTTCCATCCTTGTGTGTCTGACTGTATTTGTGAGTGTATGTCTGACTTCATGTGGCTGTGAAAGTGTGTTTATCCCTTATTGTGTTTTTCCTCTCTCTCTGTGCCTCTGTATCTGACTGTGAGTTTGCCTGGGTGTCTGACTTTGTGTGGTTATGTTTGTGCGTGCTTTTCCCTTTGTGTGTTTGTCTTTCTCTCTCTCAACGCCTGCGTGTCTGACTGTATATGAGCCTGTGTGTCTCGCTTTGTTTGGTTGATTGAGTGTGTGGTTTGACTCTTTTTATTTATTTCTGTATCGCTCCCCGTGTCTGTTTGTCTTACTGTGCAGTTATGTGTGTGCTTTTCCCCCCAATTTGTTTTGTCTTTCTGTGCCCGTGTGTCTGATTGTGTGTGCTTATTTTGTCCGATTTTGTGGGATGGTATGTGTAAGTTTCCCTCTGTATATTTTTGAATCTTTCTCCGTGCTTGTGTGTGTACGTTTGGGCCTTAGTTTGTAAGTTTGTTTTTTGTGTGTTTTCCCGCTTTGCGCTTTTGTCTCTATTTGCCTGTGCGACTGACTGTAAGTGTGCCTGTGCGTCTGACTTTGTGTGGTTGTTTGTTTGTCTGTTTTTCTCTCTGTGTGTTTTTATCTCTACGTGCCTGTGCATCTGACTGTAAGTGTGCCTGCGTGTCTGACTTTGTGTGGTTGAGTATGCGCGTCAGTTTGTTTTATATCTACTTGCTACTGACAGTGTGTTTGCCTCTGTGTCTCATATTGTGTGGTTGTGTGTGTGTGTGTTTTTCCCTCTTAATGTTTTCGTCTCTCTCTCCGTCCCTGTTTGTGACTGATTCTTTGCCTGTCAGTCTGACTTTGTGGGGTTGTGTGTGTGTGACTCCTCCTTGTATTTTTTGTCTCTCTCTTGTGCCTGATTGTGTGTCTATGCCTCTCTGCTTGACTTTTGTGTGGTCGTGTGTATGTGTTTTTCCCTCTGTGTGTTTTGCCTCTCTCTGTCTCTCTGTCTCTCTCTCTCTCTCTCTCCCTCTCTCCCTCTCTCTCTCTCTCTCTCTCCCTCTCTCTCTCTCTCTCTCTCTCTCTCTCTCTCTCTCTCTCTCTCTCTCTCCGTGCCTGTGTGTCTGCCTGTGAATCGAAATCTTTGTGTGTGTGTATGTGTGTGTTTGTTTTTTCCTCTGTTTGTTTTTGTATCTCTCTCTCTCTCCGTGCCTGTGTGTTTGCCTGTGTGTCTGGCTTTGTTTTGTTGTATGTTTATATGTTTACCCTCTTTGTGTTTTTATGTCTCTCTCCTTGTCTGTTCGTCTGACTGTACGGTTGTTTGTGTGCTTTTCCCCCTCAATTCGTTTTTATCTTTCTGTGCCTGTGTGTCTGACTGTGTGTGCCTGTTTGTCTGATTTTGTATGGTTTTGTATGTTTTTGTATCCCTCTGTGTGTTTTTGTATCTCTCTCCGTGCCTGTGTGTTCGACTGTGTGTGTGTACCTCTGTGCCTGACTTTGTATGGTTGTGTGTGTGTTTTCCTCTGTGCGCTTTTTGTCTTTCTCTCCACGCCTGATTTTCTGACTGTGTGTTTACCTGTTTGTCTGACTTTGTGGCTGTGTGTGTGTCGGTGTGTGTGTAATTTTCCCTCTGTTCGTTTTTTTTTGTCTCCCTCCTTGTGTGTCTGTGTGTTTTTGTCTCTGTCTTTGGGCCTTTGTGTCTGACATTGTTAGTTGTGTGTATGTTTGTTTTTCCCTCTGTGTTTTGCGCGTGTGTTTTTTTCTGTCTGTGTGTTTTTGCCTCTCTTTCCATGCCTGTGGGTCCAACTGTGTTTGAGCCTTTGTGTCTAACTTTGTGTTGTTGTATGAGTTCGTTTTTTCTCTGAGTTTTTTGTCTTTTTCTCCCTCCCTGTGTTTCTGATTCTGTGTGCTTTTGGCTCTGACTGTGTAGTTGTGTGTGTATGTCAGTGATTTTACTCTGTAGTTTTTTTTTCTCTCTCTCTATCTCTCTCTCTCTCTTCACCTGTGTGTCTTACTATGTGTGTGTGCTCAAGTGTCTGACTTTGTGTGGTTGTGATTGTGCGAGTGTGTTTTTCTCTTTGTGTGTTCTTGTCTCTCTTTCAATGTCTTTTTATCATACTGAGTGTATCTGATATTGTGCGGTTGTGTGTGTTTGAGTGATTGTCTCTCTGTGGGTTTTGTCTCTTTCCGTGCCTGTGTGTCCGACTGTGTTTGTGCCTGTGTGTCTTACTTTGTTCGGTTCTGTTTGTGTGTGTTTTTCTCTCTGTTTATTTTTTTTCTCCATGCCTGTATGTCTGACTCCGTGTGAGCCTTTGTATCTGACTATGTTTGGCTTGTGTGTGTTTTCTCCTCGGTGTGTTTTTGTCTTTCTCTCCGAGCCTCTGTGTCTGAATGGATGTGCCTGTGCGTCTGACCTTGTTCGGTTGTGTTTGTGTGTGTATTTTTCCCTCTCTGTGTTGTGTCTCTCTCTCCGTGCCTTTGTGCCTCATTGTGTGTCTGACTTTGTGTAATTGTGTCTGTGCGTGTGTGTTTTTACCTCTGTTATGTTTTTGACTCTCTCTCCGTGTCTGTATGTGCCTGTGTGTCTGACTTTGTGTTTGTGTGTGTGTGTGTTCTTCTCTATCTGTGCTTTGTCTTTCTGTGCCTGTGTGTCTAGCTTTGTATGCCCGTGTGCCTGATTTTGTCTGGTTGCGTGTTTTCACTCTCTTCGTTTTTTCTCCCTCTCCATGCTTTTGTGTCTGACTGATGTGCTTGTATATATGACTTTATGTTGCTGTTGTATGTTTGTGAGTTTTCCCTCTTTGTGTTTTGTCCCTCTCTCCGTGCCTATGTGTCTGACTGTGTGCCTGTGCTTGTGTGGTTGTATGTGTGTTTGTGCCTTTGTCTGTCTCCCCGAGCCTGTGTGTCTGACTATGTGTGTGCCTGTTTGTCTTACTTTGTTTGGTTGTGTTTGTGCGTTTTTCTCTGTGTCTGTTAGTCTCTCTCCGTGCCTCGTGTGTCTGTCTTTGTTTCTGTGCCTGTGTGTCTGACTTTATATGGTTGTATGTGCTTTATGTGTCTCCCCTCTGTGTGCTTTGTCTCTCTTTCCGTGCCTGTTTGTCATTTGAAAATATCTGGAAAATGTCTTGGAAATGATGAAGGGGTACTAAAGGGTACCAAACGGCCAGTTATTGTGTGACACGATGGTGTGAACTGACATAGTGTATCACGTTGGAGTTTGCGTGTTATAAAATGAACAAATGGATTTAAATCATATTTTGTCGTGAAAATATCTGGAAAACATCTTCGGAATGATGAGGGGGTGCCAGAGGGCCATTTGTAGTTTGACACGGTGGAGTGAATTGAGATTGTGTATCACATTGAGGTTGCCTGGCGAACAACACGAACCAATTTATTTAAAGCATGATTTTTTCATGAAGACATCTGGAATATATTTTAGGAATGATGAGGAGTTGCTAGATGGCTAGTATTATGTTGGCAAAGTCGTGTGAATTGAGATGATGTATTACGCTGGGGAAGTGATTTGTATAATCATGAACCATTGGGTTATATCATATTTTCATCATAAAAATATATGGAAAATGTCTTAGGAATGATAATATGCAAAATTAGAATGCCCTAGGCCTGCCACATATCGCCACAGTGGCGTGACTAACATGTTTTAGAGCTTAAAGTTAAGCAAAGAGGTTTTAAAAGAATCAATTTTGCCATCCATAAATGAAATGTAGCACTACAAATGACACTTTTGGTGCCACTTCTTTGATGGAAGAGTTTGGAAGCATAAAACGGTACCATTGTGATAATTATAGTCCGAAGTCCTTAACTGGAGGTTTATAAGAATCCTTCACATATACTCCCCTTCAAGACCCTTTTAGTAAATTTCATATCAACTAAATCAACTAAAACTCACAACTTTTCGACTAAAAATCTACTAAAAGAAAGCTTGAATGATGGATATTTTTGGGTTTAACCTTTAAACTTCACTCTAAGACGAAGCCTGTGGGCTAGTTCCAACGGTGGTAATTGAGGGGAGGGGATTTCCTTACTCCCTTTGTTTTCCCTCCTGCTATGTTCTGAAAAACAACTTTTTAACCATTTCATTGGAAAAGGAAACAACAAAAAATTCATTTTTATGTAATTCGCTATCAAGTCAAACTTATAAAAACGATTAAGTATAAATATAAGATTTTAAATGAGCCCTTAAACAGGTATCTTTTGTTACAGTAGCCTTCTAGTTTCTGTTAGTCAATGAGCGAGTTATAAAGCCTTCTCTTCGTTATGGCTTTTTCAGGCGAAGTCGGTCGTGTAAAAACAGGTTTTTGTTTATCGAAAAACAAACGTTCCTGAAAAAACATGTATTGTTTTGTGAAGTATGGATAATGAACTTAATGCTGTAGACTGAAAGTTTTACGTAGCTGTAAGCCCCCCGAAGAAAAGACCCCCCCCCGCGGAAACAACGGAAATCCCCCCGTGGAAAATACCCCGGGTAAATACCCCCACCCCGGAAAACACCCCCATAGAAAATAAAGCGTAAGAAAAAAAATGACAGTGGATTGTCAGTTTAATTGACATACAACGATTTTTATTCCTTAAAGTTTGGTAATTTTTTTTAAGTAAAAAAAGTTAAAACATTTAAAATGCTCGTTTTGAGTTTGACTCGGCTATCTATTGTAATTTGTTCGTTTTGAGTTTCATTTACCTATTTATGGTGATTTTTGGTAGTTCTACGCTTGACAGATTTTTTGACTTCATTTCTGCTCCTTCTTGGCTTAATGGAGCTCTTTGCTTTTCTTTGAAAAACCTCTTTATTAGAAACAGTTTTGTAAATTAAGTTCTGTTCGTTTTTTATTGACATAGTCTTTACCATAGAAAAAATAATAATTTACATCTTTTTAGTTTTGTCTATAAGAATCCCTAGTATGGGTTGCTATTTGTATTTTCGAGAAACTTATTTTTAATCCTGACACAAACAGTACTTTTTAATTTAATTTAATAGCTTCTGAAATTAACCTGAAAAATAAAACTTAATATCATTCCCAGAAAATTCTATTCTATCCATGCCCTTTGACAACCCAAATACACTTACGCTCTTTTTATTTATTTAAATTGTAAGAGTAGAATTAGTAATAGTAGTAACCCCAAAATTTTCAACGTAATACCCCCAGTCGTTCTCGATGTATTGCTAAGGTGTCTTATTGGCAACCATAAACAAAATGTATTTTGTTTTAATTTAAAGCAACACTTGTTTTTAAAGCATAATGGGTCAATTGCACAATTGTGGGGGATTGACATGCCTATTATCTCTAATGACACAGTTGCTGGACCGTTCTACTACGCTGAGCAAAACAGCTGTCTCAAATTTTGACTGGACGCGTTTGGAAAATGAACGGGTTTGAGAGAAGGACTGCTGCCCTCGAATCTCTTTTTACTCTTAAAAGGCACCAGAACTTTTAGTTTTGAATCAAATTAGCTCTTTTAGAAATTTCAATATATATTTCTATCTATTACAGAGTGGTACTGTTTATGATATTACTTATATTTCCCTTTTATAACCTGCATACATAGAATTTTTTTCGTTTAATTGAAACTCCTAAACGCTCCCCATAAGTTTCATATTAATACCCTTAGCATCATCAGTTACAGTAACTGTAGTGGTAATATTAAGAGCACACATATTGTGCCTTCTGGCTGGTTCAAAGTACCCCAAACCTACCCTTAAGGCTGTAAATTAATAATATAAGTTGCTATTGAGATATTGCTTTGCTACCTTTTAGAAAGTCCACATGCTTAAAGTATGTTTTTATGAAGTTCAACATCCCCCTAAATATTCCTTAAAACCTTCACCTCAATACCCTTAGCTTGTGCAGTAGCAATAGTTGTAGCAGCATTAGTAGCAGTATGCACATAGCACCTTTGATTTCGTCAATATCTCCTTCAACACACACTTAAAGTTTCAGTTTAATACATGCCATCAGTGATGTCACTGAAGGGGAGCAAGGGGGCAGTTGCCCTCCAATAATTTGGAAAAACTATAGTTTATTAAGTAGTTTTAAAAATGTTGCTTGTCTTAAGTGTCAAATTTACTCTTTATTTTGAACAGATATTTTTTTCTAATTACTCCATGATCGTTTTTAACATAAGGGAAACGAGAAAAATAGCAATTTATTACATTTCATAATATGTTCCACATTAATATTTTTCAAGTAAAAATGTAAGCTTAGTTAATGACAAAATTGAAAAATGTTCTATGCTTCTTGTTTTACCACATTTGCCCAGGTCGATTTTTCCCCTGACATTTAAGGTGCTTTTACTTCCTAAAATCTATCAGTTCTAGACTAGAATCTTTGTTTTAAGGCTTTCAAAAGTGGAAGTGACTACACCTTTTACATCTGCAAATAGGACAAAAATGGAATCATTGAAGAATAAGAAGGTAGATATGCAGTGAATATAATTTCCTGAATGAAAAAAAATCATTGAAAAATAAAACAAGACTTAGTGATTTTAAAATAATATCCGCAAAATAATTGGATAGACCAAATCGGTTGTAGTTTGTTCATGGAATTCGGTATAGGGGGATCCGCTCCAGGAATCATTTAATTGTTTTAATTTTGATATCCAGTATTTAAGGAAAACTCTGATTCTTTTATTTGTCATTGAAATGCCTCATAAGCGCTGATAACGTCCTATTCTTTGTGTTTTGGATTTACATACTAACGAATAAATATTGAACTCCATCTATGTACAGTAACATGCTGACTTATTGCTATTTTCGCTTTTCTAAATATTTTTTTAACCAATTTGTAATAAAGAACTGACATAAATGTGCTAGAATTATGACTGAAATAAGTCACATTTCACACAACTCCAGCACTACACGTAGGACATTTATATCTGCATCATCATACCGTATGAAATTTCTGCTGAGAATAGAATAAAGTAAATTTAAACAAAATATTTATATTTTTCTCACAATTTTGTGTGTACACATAAGCGGTACCAACCCATTCTTTTTTTCTATGTTTATCAGTCCTATCATGCAGCACTAGGAGACCATGTTTTGCTTGTGAAGGGAATTTTAGACATAAAGCGATATTCAGTGTAAACTCCTCCAGAAAAACACAATTCAGTGTGCAACCCTTTCCGAAAATGTATACGCTCCATTTCCAGATTTACACCTGAAAGCTTTTGTGCATTTTTATAAAATTCGTTTTTTAAAACAAAGATACAAATAGGAAGGTAATTTTCAAACTTTAGGAGTCAATTTTTCCTTCCGCCTGGCATCCTTTCATAAAACCTTTTCCTTTTTTTTCGGAAAACCCTTCCAAAATTTAACTAATTTAAGGTTTCTACCGGAATGATGCCAATAATTGTTCAGATTTTCTGGATATTCTCTGTCAAACATTGCCCAACAGATAAATTGATTATTCTAACTCTATTTTTCTAATATTTTCAAATTTGAAAAAAAACTGTTGCTATTTAAATGTGGGGAATATCTCACCATGTGATGTTTCACAATCTGTGGTAATATTTTGACTTATCCTGTATCTTTACTCAGACAGTACTATTGCGCTGCCTGTAATTTTTGTTTCGGCTATGGCCCGCTGATATCGATACTATTTATTAATATAAGTTGGCAAACCCACACTATTTTTCTAATATTTTCAAATTAAAAAAAACTGTTGCTATTTAAATATGGGGAATATTTCACCATGTGATGTTTCACAATCTGTGGTAATATTTTGACTTATCCTGTATCTTTACTCAGACAGTACTATTGCGCTGCCTGTAATTTTTGTTTCGGCTATGGCCCGCTGATATCGATACTATTTATTAATATAAGTTGGCAAACCCACAAACAAATCAATTTAATAAAAAAATCATGCATTATGTTTCAATAAATTACATATATTATAAGTATAGTAAAACAAATTAAATCTTACCGAGTCAAAATTGCAAGCAAATGAATAGCGCGATACCTGGGGCTATTGAATTAGAGCTTAATTCAACTATAAGATTGAACCTCCTCCGCTGGGTGTGGGGCTGGGAGAAGTTGAGGGGGGATATGTACTGCAGCATTAGTGTTGAATCTGGCTGAAAGAAACTCATCTATATATGAAATTCAACTTCGCCCACACAAAAGCCTGTTTACGCTATAATACTGTCGTCTGCAGTAGCTTATTGCTGACGATTTTAGTAATAGCCGAGCACCAGCATTTGTATATATGATTGTTTAATGTGTGTTTACTGTTTATAATGTATTACGCAATATTTTTAAATTCACTAAGTAGCAATTTTTTGGAATAGTTATTTTTCTTCACTACCCGCTTGAATAGCACCTACTTCAATAGCAGCCCCTCTTGCCCCCCAACAAAATACTTTAGCTACGCTCCTGCACACCATCAACCGCTCCTGAAGCAATTCTGAAGCGCCCACTTGAAAAACTGACTGGGCATAGTGTGTTTTGAATTAGTTCCATGCAGCTTCTATAATTCCCCGTTTTTTCGCCTTAATATCCTTAGTTTCAATAATAGTAGTATTATCAGTAAAATGAATTGTAGTAGCCTAAGCATTAGTGGCAGTGGTAGTAGTAGAAGTAGTAATAATAGTTACCGTAGCTGTAGTATGAGTAGAAGCAGTAGCATTAGGATGCAAATATTTTCTTTTGGTTAGTTCAACATCGCTCACAACATGCCCTGCTAGTTTTAACTTAACGCACCGAACAGTTCCTAAGATATTACTGTTACACCCTTTTGACAACTTGTATACAGAGGGTGTGTTCTGATGCATTTTATCCCTCGCCTCAAAATTACTTAAAAATTTCACCTTCATACCCATAGACATAATTTTAATAGTAGTCACAGTAGTCGTATTGATATCACTAGTAATAGAATTGAATAGTAGTAATATTACTCGCAGCTGTGGTATTAACCTATTACCTTTTGGTCAGTAGAACATCCCTCACATCAAGTCCTGGAAGTTTCAACTTAATACGATTAGCTATCGCTATAACACTGCTGATATGTCCCTTTGATAACCTGTATGTTCATATACTTTTTGAAATTTTCATCTCGATGCTCTTTGCCCTACAAGCAGTTGCAATAGAAGTAGCAGCAGTAGTAGTAAATGTAGCAGTAAGAGTAGCATTAGCAGCATTGTGTATATATTGCCTCTTGGTGAGATGATCTTCCCCTTTAAGTATTCTCAGAAAGTTCCAACTTAATACCCAAATCAATTGTTGAAATGCACTATTTTGACAACTTGGATGCACAGAGCGTCTCTTGATTTATTTCAAATTCCCTCTTAATACTGTAAATGGAGTAGCAGTAACAGTACTCGTAGTTATAGTAGTACTGAAAGTATACAAATATCGCCTTTTTGATCATCTTCTTTATTATTTCTTGAATTTTCCAAATTAATATACTCGGTTATTCCTGTGTTGCACCCTTTTGACAATCCGTTTACACATAAGATGTTTCGATTAGTTAAACAATCCCCTCAACTTTCTCTGAAAGTCTCTCCTGAATACATTTCGTCTTCTTGGTAAGTACAGTTCAAACATGCAAACCTTCTCAACAACATATATTAGGCGTAAACAATGAACGAACGACCTAACTTATAGCCCTTGTTCTGGGGACTGTGGGGAGATTCACATCCACAAAGACATAGATAGGGGACCTTTCAACAAGGCTGAACAAAATCAATCAATCAATCAATTTATTTATAACCCATCTACAAAAAAGAAGGCGGAACGCCCTTAAGATGGAGTAATAAGAGAGAAAAAAAAGCTACAAATAAATACAAATCAACACAAACAAACAATTAAATAAGTAATGCTGACCATGGGTGAGACACTATCGACATAGAAGAACGAAAATCATGATGTCTTTTATCAATAATAGATGTAGGAGAAACTAGGCGGAATTTGATCAATAAGTGACTATTTCTAGTCCAAGGAGGGTAACTGAGAAGGAATTTAGCATAACGAAAATATACTCTACTAACCGATAGTTTCTGAGGTTCACTAAAAAACTGCCAAACCGGACAAAGAGAAAGGAGATGAGGTACAACTAGGCTATTATAAATTTTTGCAAGATTTAATTTATCAATGTGTTTAATATCAGATACAATCGAAGCATAAGTAATTCTCAGTTTTTTCTTCAAATTTTCAAGGGATAATTTCACAGTTTCTTTCGTATTTTTTCCAATAGGCATTCCAAGGTAAACGAATTTTTGAGAAAGGGAGACTTAAACATTACCTAAAGATAAAAAAATAGGGCCATTTGTCTCTTTAAAATTGAAAGCTACAACAGCAGTTTTTTCAACATTGAAAGAAAGCCCAATATTTTTATATTCATTGTAAAGCTGATTAAACGCATTTTCACAACCACTAAAAGTACGGCTTAGATTAGCTTTCTTAAGATTTTGATCAGATATGTTTTGGGTAATGATAGGCTTTGGAGGAGGGAAGTAATTGTTCTTCATTAACTTTTGACTCTCAAAAAGGGCACTAAGACTTCCAACTTCCAAACAAATGAGCTCCATCCGATTCAAAGTTTATGCGATTACTTGTTCCACAAAAACCTTATATGTCCCGGGCATAACTTACAACCCTTGCCAATGGGCTCTGGTGGATTGTATCCAGCCTAAATACATTATTATATGATTCTTGGACTATTGATAACAAACTGGAAATCTCATAATTTCAATTCAGCTCGTTTTGGGAAAAGAGGATATCAGGGAGGGAGGCTAGTTGCTCTTCCTCATTTCTGAGTCTAATGGGGACTTTTTTCCCAATACACTGAACCAAAAAAACCTATTTGAATATTTTAGCCCTATATCTAAGGGCCATCTTCAGCAAAGAAAATAATAAAGAATAAAACACTTACAATAAAAATTTCGGTTAAAAATCCATCCTTTTTTAAAATTAAATAAAAAAACTAATTTTTTTTAGCTAAAAGTAAGGAGCGACATTAAAACTTAAAATGAACAGAAATTACTCCGTATATGAAATGGGTTATCCCCTCCGCAATCCCTCGCTCTTTACGCAAAAGCTTTTAATTGTTTTAAAAAGTAGAATTGCGGCAAAGAGTCAAACGTTAGCGTAAAGAGCGAGGGATTGCGGAGGGGACAACCCATTTCATATACGGAGTAATTTCTGTTCGTTTTAAGTTTTAATGTCGCTCCTTACTTTCAGCTAAAAAATTAGTTTTTTTTAATTTAATTTCTGAACGTTTTTGAATTAATACATGTTTGGTTTTGGCTCTCCGCACATAAATTATTAAAATGAAATTTGTATATTAATTCTTTTTTTAGCTTAATGGCTTTCTCTTAGTTTTGATCAGAAGATTTTGAAAAGTAAAGGGTGGAGAAGGAGGCCTAGTTGCCCTCCAATTTTTCGGTTACTTAAAGAGGCAACTAGAACGTTTAATTTTTAACGAACGTTTTTATTAGTAAAAAATATACGTAACTTAAGAATTAACTTACGTAACAAACTTTCATAATCTTATATTTTTATTATGTATACGAGGGGGTTTGTACCCTCGTTAATACCTCGCTCTTTACATTAAATCGTAAGTTTTGTCCCAATTCTTTAAGAATGACCCCTGAACCAGAAAGGACGTAGAATAAATAGTTAAAATTACTAAAAATACTTTAGCATAAAGAGCGAGTTATTTATCTTCTCCTAAATACCTCGCTCTTTATGCTAAAGTATTTTTAGAAACCCTCATATGCATAATAATCTCTGTTCGTTTTAAGTTTCAATGCTACTCCTTCCTTTCATTTGAAAAAACGTTTTCATGTTTATTTTTCATTGTTTTCTTATAGTAATGCTAGAAAATCCTGCGCCCTTTTCATTGAATTTTTCTTCCCCCATGACAGATTCCTCCAAGGAAAGATCCTCCAACATAGCCCCCTCCCCTCAGCCCCACCCCCAAACAAAATAAAATCCAACTGAAAACGTCTGCACACTTCCGAATAACCATTGCTATATGTAAACACTGGTCAAAGTTTGTAACTTGCAGCCCCTCCCCCAGGGATTGTGGGGGAGTAAGTCATTCCCAAAGACATAGTTATTATGGTTTTCGACTATGTTGAACAAAATGGCTATCTCAAAATTTTGATCCGTTGACTTTGGGGAAAAAATGAGCGTGGGAGGGGTCTAGATGCCCTCCAATTATTTTGGTCACTTAAAAAGGGCACTAGAACTTTTCATTTCCGTTAAAATGAGCCCTCTTGCGACATTCTAGGACCACTTGGTCGTTACGATGACCCCTGGAAAAAAAAACAAAAAAAAAACAAATAAACACGCACCCGTGATTTGTCTTGATTATGCCCTCTTGCGACATTCTAGGACCATTGGTCGATACGATGACCCCTGGGAAAAAAAAACCAAAAAAAAACAACAAATAAACACACACCTGTGATTTGCAAAAAATACAAAATTCCACATTTTTGTAGATAGGAGCTTTAAACTTCTATGGTAGGGTTCTCTGATACGCTGAATCTGATGGTGTCATTTTCGTTAAGATCCTACAACTTTTAGGGGGTGTTTCCCCTATTTTCTTAAATAAGGCAAATTTTCTCAGGATCGTAACTTTTGATAAGTAAGACTAAACTTGATGAAACTTATATATTTAAAATCAGCATTAAAATGCGATTCTTTTGATGTAGCTATTGATATCAAAATTCAACTTTTTAGAGTTTTGGTTACTATTGAGCCGGGTCCCTCCTTACTACAGTTCGTTACCACGAACTGTTTGATAGCCTTGGCATCATTACTTCTTAACGAAAAGTTTAGCCACGACTGTGTGATAAAAGCTAACATTTTACAAGCTAAAAAGGTTCATTCATTGAACTAACTGTATTTATTAAAAATTGGAATAATTTCTTATTGCGATATTTGCCTTCTCTGCAGCTAATCTTGTAGTTCTTTAGGGATTGGGCTTGTTTTTATTCGCTCCTATTTTTGTTTTATTTTGAATTAGATCATTTTTTGTAATTAATTTTGTGTACATAGGGTTGAGTGTGTATTCACCCAAGTCTCTATTTAGGGATGTATTATTATTTAAGTTTCGTTTGATTTCGATTGCCTCGCGGACAGTTTGTTTGATTCCTAGGTCATTGCTAATTAGAATTGTCTCGTCAGATAGGACGTAATGGTTTGGATTTTGAAAAATATGATTGCTTAAAGCTGAATGGAAAGATATGGAGTTATTTCTAAATTTTAATGCTTTTTCAATACTTTCTTTGTGTTTCTTTAATCATGTTTCTAAATTTTGGTGGGTTCGACCAATGTAAAATTTCCACAACTACATGGTATTTGATACACCCCTCTTAGACGAGTAACTGTGGTTTTATCCTTACCAGAATTGAGAAGATTCATTATGCTTAAATTACTTGTAAATACAACACGTAAATTGTTTTTTAAACAAACTTTTTTCAGTTTTCAAGTAATTCTGGGAATATAAGGTAGGTAAATCGTGCTTGTGAGATTATTCGAGTCGTTTTCTGGTGCGGGATTTAAGGCTTTAGAAGAATGCATCTTTAATCTTTGAGCAATAACAGTATTTATGAGAGAAATTGGGTACCCGTAGCCAAAAAGGATGTCTGTAATAAAATTTAATTCTTTTAAATATATTTTAATTTTAAAAATAAAAAAATTAATTTAGAATTAAATTTTATTACAGACATACTTTTTGGCAACGGGTATCCAATTTCTCTCATAAATACTGTTATTGCTCAAAGCTAAAGATGCATTCTTCTAAAGCCTTAAATCCCACACCAGAAAATGATTCGAATAATCCCACAAGCACGATTTACCTATCTTATATTCCGAAAATTACTTCAAAACTGAAAAAGGTTTGTTTAAAAAACAATTTACATGTTGTATTCACAAGCAATTTAAGTATAATGAATCTTCTCAATTCTGGTAAAGATAAAACCCCAGTTACTCGTCTAAGAGGGGTGTATCAAATACCATGTAATTGTGGAATTATTACATTGGTCGAACCCACCAAAATTTAGGAACAAGATTACAGCAATACAAAGAAAGTATTGAAAAAGCATTAAAATCTAGAAATAACTCTATATCTTTCGATTCAGCTTTAACCAATCAGATTTTTGAAAATCCAAACCATTATGTTCTATTTGACGAAACAATTATAATTAGCAGTGACATAGGAATCAAACAAACCGTCCGCGAGGCAATCGAAATCAAACAAAACTCAATAATAATACATCCCTAAATAGAGATAATATGAAAAAAACTTCGTTTTCTTAAAGAGTTAAAGAGGCTGCGTCCCAAAGTCGAACCTTAAAACGTACAGGAATTAGGGAAGGCAGTTGGGGGGCTGCCGCCCCCCAAACCCCCCGCTTTTAAAGACTCTTTTGTACAGGTTTTTTCTTTTGTTAATTAAAAGAGGGCCTTTCCGAAGCCAAGAGCGGGTACCTGTACAAAAGTCTTTAAAAGCGGGGGGTTTGGGGGGCGGCAGCCCCCCAACTGCCTCTCCTAAATCCTGTACGTTTTGAGGTTCGACTTTGGGACGCAGCCTCTTTAACTCTTTAAGAAAACGAAGTTTTTTTCATATTATTTCTGTACGTTTTTCTACAATCCATGGTGGATGTAATTTAATAATTTCTGTACTCCTCGTACAGGAATTAGGACTGCCTCTCCTAATTCCTGTACGTTTTAAGGTTCGACTTTGGGACGCAGCCTCTTTAACTCTTTAAGAAAACGAAGTTTTTTTCATATTTTGTGAAAAATAACGCCCGATAAGGGACTTGAACCCTTGACCTTAGGATTAAAAGTCCCACGCTCTACCGACTGAGCTAACCGGGCATGTTTGTAAAATACCTGCATGTGAATAAATATAACTTTTAAATAACTTTTAAGAATTTCAAAAATTAACATGGGCTCTTATGGGGAAATGGGTTTTTCTAAGCTAGAAAATTGGGGGGTTAAGATTTTCCGACGAAACTTTCCAGGGCAATTACTCGCAGAATTCCGCGTCGAATGAGTCTTCGTACACCCAGATCCGATGTCGGCTGTGACCTGTAGGCGTGGCGAAAAAAAAAGAAAATGAACATTAAGTGGCTATGCGTGGTTTCTGGAAAACAGGGAAGGAGTTATCGGATCAAGCTGAAATTTCGCAGATAAGCTCCTGGGCCCTAGGAGACCTTAACTTGTGAATTTCAGCCCGATCGGACAACGTTAAAGGGGGGCTGGGGTTGGGGGGTCGAAACTTTCGGCCAGATTTTCCCCCTGAAGGAAAAGTCGGAGGGAATTGAAATTTGGCAGGTTTCTTAGTTGGAGCTCGGGCTACGAAATGCATCCCTCCCCATCCCTCTGCGACCACTGGAACTGAAGATTGCTTAACATTGTCGTGGTTCGCCTCTTTAAAGAGGCACGAGTGTGCCTCCTTGACTTGGGTGAATACACACTCAA
Source organism: Artemia franciscana (assembly GCF_032884065.1). Taxonomy (NCBI): domain Eukaryota; kingdom Metazoa; phylum Arthropoda; class Branchiopoda; order Anostraca; family Artemiidae; genus Artemia; species Artemia franciscana. The sequence continues at coordinate 18,786,396 of NC_088882.1, read as the reverse complement.
CCCTATGTACACAACATTAATTAGAGAAAATAATCTAATTCAAAATAAAACAAAAATAGGACCGAATAAAAACAAGCCCAATCCCAAAAGAACTGCAAGATTAGCTGCAGAGAAGGCAAATATCGCAATAAGAAATTATTCCAATTTTTAATAAATACAGTTAGTTCAATGAATGAAGCATTTTAGCTTGTAAAATGTTAGCTTTTATCACACAGTCTTGGCTGAACTTTTTGTTAGGAAGTAATGATGCCAAGGCTATCAAACAGTTCGTGGTAACGAACTTAAGGAGCGACCCGGCTCAATAGTAACCAAACTCTAAAAAATTGAATTTTGATATCAATAGCTACATCAAAAGAATCGCATTTTAATGCTGATTTTAAATATATAAGTTTCATCAAGTTTAGTCTTACCCATCAAAAGTTACGAGCCTGAGAAAATTTGCCTTATTTAAGAAAATAGGGAGAAACACCCCCTAAAAGTCATAGAATGTTAACAAAAGTTACACCATCAGATTCAGCGTATCCGAGAACCCTACTGTAGAAGTTTCAACCTCCTATCTACAAAAGTGTGGAATTTTGTATTTTTTGCCAGAGGACAAATCACGGGTGCGTGTTTATTTGTTTGTTTTTTTTTTTTCTTTTTCCCCCTCCGCAATTCCTCGCTCTTTACGCTAAAGTTTGACTCTTTGCCACAATTCTACTTTTTAAAACAATTGAAAACTTTTGCGTAAAGAGCGAGGGATTGCGGAGGGGACAACCCATTTCATATACGGAGTAATTTCTGTTCGTTTTAAGTTTTAATGTCGCTCCTTACTTTCAGCTAAAAAAATTGTTTTTTTTTATTTAATTTAAAAAAAAGAACGGATTTTTAACCGAAAACTTTTATTGTAAGTATTTTATTGTTTATTATTTTCTTTGCCGAAGACGGCCCTTCGTTATAGGGCCGAAATATTCAAATAGGTTTTGTTGGTTCACTGTCTTGGGAAAAAATTCCTCATTATTCTCTCTTCTGTAGTTGTATTATCGAAAGGCAGTGTGGTCTTCGTCATTATTCATTTCAAATCAAATGAGCTTCTTCTTAAGATCAAACGACCACCCTTTCCATTAAAACCGTTCATGCCCGTTACAACCCTTAAAACTTTAATACGCTTAAGGTAAACTTACAACTCTTACACTGAGGGCTGTGATGGAGAGGAGGGTTGTCATCCTTAAAGACATAAATCCTAGGCCTTACAATAGCACTCAACAAAACGGCTATCTCAAAATATTTATTAAATGTATTTTGGGAATTGATGGGTGTGCGGGAAGACTGTTTGCCCTGCAATAAATTTCGACTACTAAGAAAGGTCCTTTCAATTTCCGATCGAGTGAGCCTTTTTTGTAGTTTCCACAACAACAAATGGTACTCTGATCACCTACTGATTACTTCTGATTACCAGTCCATTAAGGTCCCTCCAAAGTTTATACGACCACCCTTTCTATAAAAAATTTTTGTACCCCCAGGGCATAGCTTACAACCCTTGCCCTAAGAGATATGGGGGGAGGGTTGCCATTCTCAAAGACATGATTTCTGGATTGTTTAACTACGCTGAACGAAATGGCTATCTTTAAAATTTTGATTGGATGTGTTTGGGGAATTGGCAGGTGTTGAAGGGGGGTTAGTTGCCCTCTAGTTACTTTTAAATATTAAAAGGTGCACTAGCCCCTTCATTTTTGAATTGAATTAGCCTTTTTCGATCTTTCTACGACAGCAAACGGTCATCTCATAGTTTCTATGAGATACATTTCCGGAAAATAAGAGGTGTAGGGGAGAGGTATACTCCTTCCTATCACTTTGAATCTTTAAAAGGATATCATAACTGTTTATTACCAATCCACTGAACCCCCTACAAAGTTCATACGGTCATTCTTTCTTTAAAAACTTTAATTGCCCCTGGGCATAACTTACAACCCTTGCCCTGAGGACTGTGGGGTGTTGTCATCCTCAAAGACATAATTTCCAGAACCTTTAACTACGCCGAACAAAATGGCTATCTGAAAAAAATAATTGGGTTTTAATTGGATTTTAATTGGAAATAGTGGGCGTGAGAGGAGGGTTAGTTGCCCTCTAATCGCTTTTAACTATTAAAAGGGGCACTAGCCCCTTCTGTTTCTAATAAAATAAGCCTTTTTAGAAGTTTCTACGACAAAAATGGCCATCTCAAAATTTCTATCAGACATATTTTGGTAAAATACGAGGTAAGGGGTAGGGGTATCCACCCTCCGGTCACTCTGAATCCCAAACTGAATCTGAATCTGAATCCTAAAGTTAATACGAACACCCTTTCTATATAAACCTTAAATATTCCCAGAGTATAGCTTACAATCCTTGCCATGAGGGCTGCGGGGGGGGGGGAGGGTTGATCCACAAAACATAATTTTCGGACTTTTCAGCTAATTTGAACAAATTGGCTATTTCAAAGTTTTTATTGTATGTGTTTGAAGAAATGGGCTTGGGCGGGGGGCTAGCTTTTGTCCTTTTTTAACTTTTTTAAACTTTTGTCTTTTTTGGGAAAATTAAGAACGGAAGAGTAACTTTTTCTCTTCAATGGAAAAATTCAGAATAGAAGTTGAATTTTTTTTGTTTTCTTTCCGAAAATTCAAAACCGAAGTCTAACTTTTTTCTCTCCATTGGGAAAATTCAGAAGTGAAATGTAACTTTTTTCTTTTCTTTGGGAAAATTGAGGACAAAACATTAGTTTTTTCTCTTGTTTGGAAAAATTTATAAGCGAAGTTCAAGTTTTTTCTCTTCTTTGGAAAAATTTTGAACAATACTTGAACTATTTTTCTCTTCTTTGGGAACTTTCAAAGCAGGATTTTCACTTTTTCTCTTCTTTTGGGGAAATTCAGAACGGAAGTGTAACTTTTTTCTCTTATATGGAAAAATTCAGAAATGGAGTGGAACTTATTTTATTTTACGGAAAAATTCAGAGCAAAAACTGAAATTTTTCTTCTGCTTTGGAAAAATTTAGAATTAAAGTATATCTTTTTTCTCTTCTTTGGAAAGGTTCATCATCGAAGGGTAATTTTTCTCTTTTTTGGGAAAATTCAGAACTGAAGTGTAACTTTTTTCTCTTCTTTGGGAAAATTCAGAACAGAACTGTAGCTTTTTTCTCTTCTTTGGGAAAATTTCGATCTGAAGTTTAACTTTAATATATTCTGTGAAAAAATTCGGAGCAAAACTTGAATCTTTTGACTGTTTTGGTGGGAATCTGTTTTGAAACTGAGGTGTAGTTTTCTTTTCTTCTATAAGAAATTCATACCCTAAGTTGAACTTTTTTCTCTTCTTTAGAAAAAATTTAGAACAGAAGTGTAACTTTTTTTTCTTTTTTGGAAAAATTCAGAACTGAAATGGAACTTATTGGACTTTTTTACTTCTTTAGTAAAATTTTGAACAGAAGTGTAACTTTTTCTCTTCTTAAAAAAAATTCAGAGTAGAAGTAAATAGCGACGAAGAACAAACTGCCTTTCCATCACAAACAGTAAAACCCACAAGAACAATTGGGAGTCCGTTTTGTAAGACAGTGGAAATCTAATTTGAATAAACACTTCGGCTATGTGTCCAAGGGCATTCCTCAGCAAAATATAAATATGTAAAAGAAAAAAACTTGTTTCCTTAAATAGGGACTTGGAGGTATATTCACTAAATGCTCAATGCACAAATTTAACTAAAAACGATCTTATAAAATATTATTAAAAACCAGAAGATATTAAAACAGAACCAGTCACAATTACACCTTTGAGATTAGCTTTAAGTAGTCAAAGAAATAGCACTCCTTATTATGTAACAACCCACGTGTCTGCCGTCATTACGTAACACTCATAGGTGCGCAGTTATTACGTAACACACCATGTGTGTGCGGTCAATACGTGACATTAAAGTGTGTGCTGTCATTACACAACACCCACGTGAGCGCCGTCATCCGTTACAATCACAGATCCCCCACTTGACTATAACAAGGGAATCGAGATAACGTTATCTTCAATAAATACACCGAATCACGCAAGATAACATAATTATGAGCATAGGTAAACACTCCCTATCAGGTTGGATTCCCCGCCTGACTAGCGGACATTGAGACCTAGCAAGTCACGCAAAATAAACAATCCCCTATTGCGTAATATCAACCTTGTTCTTGAGGATAGATTTGCCAAGTATTCACAAGCTTAAAGAAAGTGTCTGGATTGGGATTAGAAGGGGATGAGCAACGTTTAAAATTGAAACCCTCTCACTACTTCCATCATTTCCCCCTTATTTTTCATTTTACATGGCGGATGGGCAACGAAAATTGGAAGAGCGCTCATTTGATCTTAAATTTAACGCTTATTCTCTCTTTGAGGAGGCTAAAAGTAAGGTGACAGAATTCTTTTCAATTCTAAACCCTCTTGAGCCCCTAGCCCCGAATTTTATTGGATACAAATGCAAGACAGCCATTGCAAGATTACCTTGTGTTATTTTACCCCTGGAATTCTCTTCTAAATCTTGGCTGCAAAAAAAACAGGAAGGGCTAATTCGATTAAAATTCCTTAACCATTTGCCTTCTGTGGATAAAAACTGATCAGATGGTAACAGTAACACCTCTTCATGTGCTTCCTAAACTCCCATGACACTGATCAAAACTTTTAACTAAAATGTTCGAAAGGTCTAAACTATGCTCATCTGGGGTGATAATATAAGTTCAGCCAAAAGAGCTAGGGAGCTGAATTCGGAAAACTGTCAATTTTTGGTGCATGTTTGAATGGCTTATTCTCATCAAAAGTGAACTTCGTAAACCTTATGTAAATTACATTCATACAATAGTTTTTAAATATAACAGTTAAAGGACCTAAAGTACGGTCCTTTGTTTAATTTTAAACCTTAATATTTCTTATTAATCAGAAAGGCGGAACATTGCGCTGTGATGCATAAGAATCGGACTAGGATTTTCAAAATGCATAATTGAGAGCCAGCGGTGATACCCATAGGTCAGTCGATCTTCCTCGCCAAATCAGCCATAAAAGTTTTCTGAATGTATATGCTTGAAGAGCCCGAACAAAACATCTGGACTCTTGCCCCCTACCACTCCTTCTCCTCTAAACTCTATATTGTCTCAAAATCTAAGGTAATATTACTATATAAGTAGTAATGGGCCGATTGATCCTGGCAGACACATAGGCACTACTCTACTCTTTCTTAGTTGTTTAAGATCATAAAGAAGGCTTAATGGCAATTTCCCCAGTGCTACCACCTACCTAACTAAAGCCAAAGATGGCGATATTTTTAACTATATCAGGGAAGGTATAGATTAGATTAACATACCCTACTATCATGCAAGAAAAAGGACGAATCCTTAAAAAACGGTGCGAGTTTGTATGAAATACCAATATGAATCACATAGTTTTTCTAGCTGTTAGAGCAGATCAACTCTTGGTACCCAGGGTTGTAACGCTTGTGTTGCAGGTATCTGGGGTAGTTGTAGGTGGGTTCCAGGCACTGATGCTGTGGAAGAGGTATTTTTAGTGGTCAGGTGTGTGTTTGAATGTCTGATTGTGTGTGTTTTCTTGGCTTTTTACTTTATGTTTTTCTGTCACCCTTTCTGTATTTGTGTGTTTGTTTTTCTGACTCTTTGTGTTTGTTTTTATTTCTCTCTCTCTCTGTATATATATATATATATATATATATATATATATATATATATATATCACTATGCCTCTGCGTCTGACTATGTGTTTGCCTGTCTCTGTCTGCGTCTTTTTCAGACTTTGTATGTTTGTATTTGTTTTTGTCTCTCTCTCACCATGTCTATGTGTCTGACTGTGCGGTTGTGCTACTCAGTAAGTAAGTAGTAACTAAGTTAATATGACAGCACTAGACCCTCAAGGTCCAAACCGGCGGTGCTGATCTCCGTTTCGTGACCCATCAGCCACTAAGTGCAATGGGGGGCTAGGGGCCAATCATCTCGTGCTTTTGCACACCCTTCGTTCTTACCTTTCCAGGTTCCTTCAGGTACCAATTTAGAGCTGGGTCAACTCTGTCTGAACTTACAGAGTCACGTTACTGACCGCCGTCCCAAATTAAATAACTGGCTATTATAGGAATCGAACCCGTGCTTCTTTGACAAAGAATTCACAAAGCAGCCCGCCAGCCACTTAGCCAGGCCGTTAGTGCCTTTCCCGGTTTTTGTCTTTGTATGTTTGTTTACCTGACTCTATATGTTCGCATGTGCTTTTGTCTCTCTCTCAGCATGCATGCCTGATTGCGTGTTTGTCTTTCTCTGTGATTGTTTTTGTGTGTTTTGTACCTGACACTTTGTGCTTTTGTCCTGACACCATGCCTATGAGTTTTTGCGTCTGACTTGGTTTGTTTGCGTGTGCTTTTTGTCTCTCTCCCATCGTGCCTGTGAGACTGAGCGTCTGTTTGCATATCTCTGTGTGTGTCATTGTATGTTCCTGTGTATGATTCTGTGTGTTTGTGTGTGTTTTTGTCTCTCTCTTTCTCTCTCTCTCTCTCTCGCTCGCTCTCTCTCTCTCTCTGTGTGTGTCCGAACGTCTGGTTGCCTTACTATGTGATTTTCATTGTGTGTTTCTGTGTATGATTCTGTTTGTTTGTATGTGTTTTGTCTCTCTCTCTCTGTGTGCTTGTGTATCTGAGCATCTATATTCCTGTATATGTGTTTTTCTTTGGCTGTTCTTGTCTCTTACTGTGTGGTTCTGGGTGTTTTTTCCTCACTCTCAGCCTGTATGTCTTAGCGTGTTTTTGCCTGTCCTTGTGTCTGTCTAATTGTGTTTTTGTTTCCGACTCTGTGTGTTTGTATGTGTTTTTGTCTCTCATTCCCCTTGCATGTGTGTCTAAGCGTCTGTTTTTAACTTCTAGACTTTTTTTTCTTCATAACGCTTTTTTTAACTTTAAGATGTTTTTAACCTCGAGACATTTTTTCTTTATGACGTTTGTTTAACTTTGAGACGTTTCTCTTGGTGATGTTTTTTGCTTTGAGACGTTTTTGCTCTTCGTAATTTTTTCTTTTCTTTGTATTTTTGGACGTGGTTATTCTTTGTGATATTTTTTTTCTTTGAGATATTCTTTTAATTTTGAGATGTTTCTTTTTTTTCACGACGTAATTTTCTTTGTGATGTTTTCTTCGAGAAATTTTTAACTTCGATATTTTTTTCCCTGGAAAAGTTTTTTCTTTGAGATGGTTTTTCCTCTGTCCCATTTTCTCCGATAGGTTTTTTTAACTTTGATAACGTAACATCTACTTGTGCACCGTCCTTTGTCACAACAGGGGGCTTCCCACTTGACTACCAGGCCCCCGTTGGAATTTGTTCATAAAGGCCCGGTGAAATTGGATGCAAGGGCCCCTGGTGGAATTGACTGCTAAGGCTCCGTTAGAATTGGTTGCTAAGGTCCCCGTTGAAACCGGTTGCTAGAGCTCCGTTAGAAATGCTCACTATGACCTCTGTCGTAATTTTTTGCTAAGACATCGTCGGAAATGCTCGCTATGCCTCCTGTTGGACTTGGTTGGAAGGACCCTGTTGCAACTGCTCACTAGGACCTCTGTTGGAATTGTTTGCTAGGGTCCCGGTGGAATTGCTCACACAGGGCCCCCGTTTGAATTGTTTGTAAGGTTTTGACGCGTTCAAGCTTTCTCCGCTGGTGAGCCTTGCAGGGTTTTCCCTTACCCTACATAACCCTTTCCTTTACATAACATACACCTGCACCTTGAAGAAACTTTGCCAAATACTCACCAGCTAAAAAAGTGTTTAGATCGGGATTTGCACCGTTTTCGAACGGAGTAAGCACCATTTAAAAGTGAAACCCCCTAACTACTGATAGGAAAATTATACACTTGGGTATTTCACCTTTTAAAACAATAACGCTTAGATTATGTAATCTTCGAAGGGGAAAATGACATTTGCAGATAATTTTTATAAAATAAGAACATTTGTTTTAGTTACTGCCTATAACTCAGTTTCTCGACCCTGTCCCATCCAATGAGCATTTACCTTCGTGAAATTAGGACTCCAAGGTTGAAACTATTCAAGATGAAACTATTCTACAATTTTGATACCACGATAGAGTTCCTGCATATCTACAATTAAGTATTTGAAATATAGTCCCCTGCTAATCCAGATGAATTAAGGCCGGTAAAGTACCGGAAAACAGTAAAAGATGAAGACTGTCGTATTGTCGTTTTGATCATGATCGTAAAATTCCCGTTCTTTGAGTAATAACTTCAAAGCAATGTATGTAAAGGTTAAGGTCCTACGGTACTTTTCTTGCAATTAACAGTAAAGCTATATATCACGGCTAGACTATTTTTCAGCATATAATTAACAGCACAAAGGCTTGAATAACTGCTTAATACGAGTTTGTTGCTTCTTTAGGAAGCACTGGAAAAAGTCTTCCAAAATGAAAGTGCTACTGAATTCGGATGGTTCAGTTTGCTCGACTTTAAATCTAGTGGTAAGCTTTCCATTTCTAAGGATTTTATAGTGGATGGCTGGCTATCATAAGTTCAATCAGCATCACTTCAGAGGTCTTGGACCGTGGCCGCTTCGTCTAGAATGAGTGGTTACAACAACAGGGAAGGACTTATTTAACTGAAAATCGAAAATTTTAGTGCCCTATTATCGGTGAAACGGCAGCCAGCTCCCTCCCCTGCTCTGTTTAACACCTTGGACCATCCATGGCCTGTAATCTGTTGGATAAAACTTTTGAAACAAACATTTTTCTCAAAATACTAACAGGCAGGGCCGTTACGTATAGGGGGAGGGGAGACGCCACCCCAATATTTTTGGTCACTCGGTAAAAAAAATAAGCTGCTAAAATCCTTTGTTTCGTTCAATAAAGACCACAAAAATACTAATATGTCATCTGCAGATGTTTCGAACTTGGTCGGTACACACACCAGTTTTAGCGACTCCTGCAATGATTTTACAGATGGTACCGCAGTTCTCTATTTGGTTAAATATACAGGATTAAAATGGTGACATAGTATGTACCGAAACCTAAATCTCGGTTGATAAATACGGCGGTTTTACTGACTCGTGCAGTGATTTTGCGTATTGTAATCGAAACGAATACTATGCTAATTATTGACAAAAACCAATCGGTAAAAATGACCAGCCAGTTGGTAAAATATCTTGCTCCCTCCGCCAAACATTTTGGCTAGTAGCGGCACTGGTGACAGGTTAAATAAGTCTGCTTCCTTGGAAGACATTGCTCCACAAAACCCCAGGGGTAAGGGCCTTAAATTGCTCCAATCGGACATGGTTTACAAATAAGATTTATAGCATAAGGTTAGAGGTTTGGGGTGGCACACCCAACCCACTGTTTTATTTTTATTTCTTAGCCCGGAGAAGCCCAAACTGACATTTTAAATGAGAAGGGAAAGACGAGTTTTCTGCCCAGCAATGGGGCCTAAAAAAGCAGCCAAGGAAAGTATCATCCTAATAGCTTCAAAGTATCATGACTAGGACAAATGGAAAGAAACAAATATACGAGGAAATTTAGGAATGGAGCATGGTTCTCTAAAAAAATAGATACAAAAGGGGCGTGAAATTTATTTTGTGCTAGATTGAAATTTATATCTGCAAGTCCTTTGGAAAATGATACACGTACCAAAACAATAATCCCTTCGGAAATGGGGCCAGGAAAAGGGCCAAAAACTGTTTTTCAAGCAGCTTTAAGTTTTCATCCGTGACTCCTTAGGTGAGTGTACGCAGGCTATCAAAGGAACCTCAATGAGCACATAAAAGTACGAAAGAAAAATCGGGGTGGATGGCTTTGTGATGCAGAATGAAACTTATTTCTTTTTCGCCTATCAGCTTGAGATAATATCAGGTAGACTCTAAAAAAAGTACTTTGTGTCAATTCTTGACTTCGGATTTCTTATAAGATAAAGTAAATATTGATATATTAAGCAATTAAATTCCTGATTAAGAGTCCACTATATTTAATGGTGTCAACCGGATGGTTTCAAACCCCATGGAAAACGAAACTTTATTCTATAGTTTATGGTATTATGAAAAAATTGTTGGACGAAAATAGGCCAATTCAGCATTTTGACTCAATATTCAAAGCTTGCCAAATTTTATAGAAATAAACTAACATATTAGTTCTTTTGCAGAAAACCTAAAAAAAAAACTTCACGAATTTTCCTACAATTCACCCACAATATGAACTAAGGCAATAAAAAAAAGAAAAAAAATATAAAGAATACTGCACTGGACTCGACCATCCCTATTGGTGGTGCTGATCGCCTTTTCATGGCCCTTCAGCCAGGAAGTAAAATGGGTGGAGGAGGGGGGTTGATAGCTAGCCATACTGTGCTTAGTGCTTATGCGCAACCCTCCTTTTTACTTTCCCAGATTTCTCCGGGTACCCATTTATAGTTGGGTCGGCTCTGGATGAGCTTACTGAGTCATGCGACTGACCCCTGTTCGAAAAAGAATAACCAGCAGTACCGAAACTGGAAATTCTGTCCTCAAGGATAAACGATTCATATGTCATACACGGCAAAAGTAGTGGATTATACGGAAAAAGAATATCCACGATTATCCTCTTTGTCACTGTTTTAATATCCTCTTTGTTATATATCCTCTTTGTCGCCTCTTTCTCGTTATATATCCTCTTTGTCGCCGTTTTAATGCCTCTGTTCGTGCTTCTGCATTCTTTGCACTTTTCGTCAAGATATATCTTTTGGAGTAAGATTCTTTGAGCATCAGCTTGCCCACGTTTTTTTCACTTTTCCGCATTCGAAAACCTTCAATTTCATTGTTGATACTTCTACTTTGCGTCGTTATTCTTTGATAACCGTGCAAAAAAACATTAAAAATCATCTAGCTGTTTAATCACAGAGATCCTTTGCAATATTGCCGTGAAGACCATCGGCAGCAACTTGAGTGTGGCCTTCGGTAAGAAACTTGACGTGAATTTCCTTCAGATCCAGGTGGCTATGATCATTGACAAATAAGGTAGAGCTGTAACAATGGTTCAATTCTTATTCTGAAGTGAAACATTTAAATGCTGGTAAGTTCTTAATGGCCTTGGCAAATATAATTGCTACGTTGTTAGCATCACTTTCCTGAACGCTGGCGTGCTAAACAACGAGAACAAAGTTTTTGTCCTGTTTGAAAGTTTAAGTAAAATAGGTTAAAAAAGTTTAAGTCTCTGACGCTAGGAATAAGTGATGTTGAAAAGGTGATGTTGAGTAACGAGAAGATAGAACAAGTGGAGAGCTTCACTTACCAAGGTAGTTCTATTAGTATAGACAGTGGGTGTGGTGAAGATGTTAAAACTAGAATAGTCAAGTCCCATGGTTTTTTACATGTAAAGATAAGTCAGCGAACCAAAATTTGAATATTGGAAACTATTATAATGACAGCGGTCAAGCATAGTTCTGAAGCTTGGGCACTCCGGAAAAAGGAGTAGTATTTTGTAAGATGTTTTCCAGAGAAATTAGGTACGGATCGTTTTGGGTATCTGACTTACAGGCCACATCTCAAACAGTAGGCTGTACGAAAAATGTGGTTGAATTCTGCTTTCTAGGGATATAGTGAAAACGAAATTCTAGGCTGGAGAAGATCAGTATATTCGGAAAGAGAATACAGATACGCATTTAGAGCTGTCTTCATATTGTATCTAATTAAGTAATGGAAAAAATTAACTTTCATTACCTTTTCTTACATTCTTTTCGTTCTCAGTTTTTTCCTTGCAGAAAAATTAAATCAGTCACTGAGAATAAAACAAAAGAAAACAACGAGCACTTACTAGTGTTACCCAGTAACATCGTAAAAGGATTAATAAAAGTCCAACTATTAATTGTACATTTTTTTCGCTCTTAATTTCTGTATCCCTTTTCATTCCATTCCGTGCTATTTTGACAACCATGCCCCAGGCCCCACCCTTTAATTTAATTCTTATATATTTTTTAGATGTTTCTCGAGGATTTCCGAACCTCTCTTAATTGATTCTTAATGATTAAGCAGTCAAATGGCATTTAACTTCTACTATCATAATTATTTTTAGGGATACGGAGATGTTAATGGGCATGTCAATGAGGGTATTCTTCGTGAAGGAAAAGCAGCATTAAACAAAGAACTGAATAATGAGTCAAACAACCAAGTAAGTTATCTCCCAAGTTGTTTTCATAACACTTGCTCTCCTGTTTCATAAAATATTTTTACTTTATTTACTACTTTTTCTTGACCTCATTTCAAAATTTTTTAACTATGGTCAAAGAAAATCTTTATCCCTCGTCTTTTACTCCAAGTCGTGCAAGTTATCCATCTGTATCTTCTCTAACCATTCTTGCTCTTACAAAATTGTATTTCAAAGGTGGCCGGTTCTTGCAAAAGTCTCACAAGCCACCTAAGTCGCTAAACAAATTTGATTTAAGTTATTTGTTGAGATTGTAAATAAAGTTTTATCAGAACTCTGATGAACTTTTGCCATGATCCCTGTCATATTCAAGGTAACACAAATATTCCTTTAGTAGTATGGTCCTGTAGAATTGTTCTTTCCTATTGCATTAGAACGTAATTAAAAAAAAAATAAAACAGTGGCGTATGATAAATCTCGAAAAAAATTGAAATTAGTTCAAGAAAAATCGGAAGGGGCAAAAAGTTGGGGAAGGGAGTGTTCATACTAGTCCAGTCCTTCTTTATCAGTATTTTTGCTGCGAAGTCACACGCTATGATGGATGTTGAAGACTCCATGAAGGATAATGGCAGACCTAGCATAATTACCCAAAGACATTCTAGAGAGGCTTCAAGTTAGCTAGTAGTCTGACAGGTTGGAGGGTTTAGCTATGAACCAAAAATCACACTTATTTTGGAGGATCAGCCTAACCCACAAAGCGTCTTTTTTAACTAAATCTGTTATACTTAGGCATAAATATGATATATAATCTGTAGATAAACAGCAAAACCTCCTCTTCCTTAATTAGCACCGTCATTACGTTCAAGATTTCATAGTTTAGATCGGTCTCAGTGATGCACATGATAAATGGTTTAACCAAGTTCACTAAATATAGGAACTAGTCAAACTTAGATCCGATACAAGGTTCAATTGGGTTTAATTAAAAAAAGGAAATAACTAAACTTAAAGAACACTGCTCTGTGACAAAACTCACGTTGAGACCCATAAATTTGTTGATAATTGGTTGATACCACTTACATTTCAGTGGGCAACAGTAAACAAGTCTGTTTTGATGGTCGGTGGGCGTGTCAACGCACCTCATTTTCATCACAGAGATGGTATTCCCTAATTGGTTAGCATTCGGCACAAGTGACTCCCACCTAGTGAACTTCAAAAGATGGACTAAGTTGTAAATTGCTTAGGAGGGAAGCCGGCGTTTACCCCTTTGAAAATACCACCCCATAAAATACCTCTCCGAAGATAATATCCTTCCCCATGAAAAATACCCCTCCCCGTGGAAAACACCCCCGCCTACAGCTTCTTGGTCTCCAACCTCTTTCGACTTATAAGTAAAGGACTCGAACTCTCAATTTCTGATGTCATGAGCACCCCCCAAAGTTTCTATGACCGTAAGGTAGTGTAGAGGATGAAACAAGGGGCAATCCCCTTCATAAGTGGAATGAATTCTGATCAATTTGGGGTTTAATGGTACTATTACTTTCATAATAAAAGCGTAGACCAGGATGAATAAAAAAATTGAACTTGACATTTAATCTATCTTAATTTCTGGGAGTACTTCTTGTCTATGCTGTTAGTACGAAAGTAATGAGAAACGTTAAAACCCAAAATAAGCAGAATTTATTCTGTATAGGAGTGGAACTGCCCATTCCTAATCCCCACATCCGTCCCATGGTCGTAGAAAATTTTGAGGATGCTCATTTGATCAGAAATTGAAAGTTCTAGTGCTTTTTTTATAAGTTGAAAGTGATTGGAAATCAACCCCTGCGTGAACGGGAGGAGTTATTTTTGGGGATGGTCTTTTACGGGGGATAATTTTGGGAAGGGTGGGGTAAACGCCAATAATCACTGAGGAGATCGAGGTGCAGGAGAAACGTGAGGTATTGTTTTATATACAAATAAAATATATTTTTTATAGTCCCGGTTTCTGTTGACGAGGATCACTCTTAGACTTGCCACTCACTACCATAAATAGGTTGAGGCCTTAGCCACCCGAATACGTTTTTTTACTTCTCTGTCCCCTTCCCCCCAAAAGCAAAGTTTATTTTAATAGTCTTGCATTCAATAAAAACGGATTTTTTTTTAGCTTGTTCATTATAATTCATTTATTTATATATAGGTCTACTCCTATAATTTGAAATTGTATCATTCAATATTTAAGCAGTAAGAGACGGTTATTGCATTTACATCAAATCTGTTACTGAAAAGCAGAAGAAGTTGCATATATTACCTTTTTTTGCCAATTCATTATCCTAACAGTGTCAAATACATATGCAAATGAAAGACATTTAATATTCAATGAAATCAATTAGAGGCAACGTACGAAGTTGACCTGATTTGTGTTTTGATCAGGCAAAACGCAAAAGGAAGGTTCTAAGAGAAGTAAATGAGATGAAACGGATTTTCTGTTGTAAATCTGTAACCAACATTAAAGTGTAGATTGATGAACATCAAAGCCTTAATAGAGAAATTTTTCTGGTCTCGTCCATGCTCCCTCTCCCTGCTAAATTACAAAAATAGTCAGTTACTTGCTATTTAACAGCAGAGTAAATACCCGATCAAATTGGTTCAACACTTCAAATTTGTTAGCCCTGTCACCCACTTCCATACCTAATCAAAATCCATGATAAAAATAATAGATGATAAAATAATAATAAATGATAAAAATGATAATATGATAAAAATAATAATAATTGAGTAAACAGGATTGGGACTGTCAAGGGGACACTTGCATGCTCTAAATTTTCTTGATCCATCCTAGATTTTGAAAAATATTTTCTCGGTATTTTCAAGTGAATTTTTTTGTATGTTAATTAAAAAATAAATTGGCCCCTTCCTCTATATTGTCTTGAATTGGCGCCACCGAGGGAATAGTTCTATTGTGTATCGGAAAATATCCTTTGTGAGAATATTACTTGTCAAACACAGAGACTAGACTAATTGCTTTAATTTGTTAAGAATAAAATTACACACACCTATGCATCTTTAAAAATTCGGAATCATTTTTGATGAAAAATAAGTCAACCTTCATTTGCGGTTCTTTTGTTGTTTAGTGATAGGGGGGGGGGGGGTACAAATTAAAAAAAAATGTTGATGATAATTTGGCAAAACAATCTGAAAGCATATATGACAAAAAAAACTTAAGAGGATATAGGCTATCTTTCCCTTGAAGCTGTATTTGACTTGGACAATGGATTGTTAGATTTTGATGAAATACGAAAAGCGTTGCCAAATTCAAATTGCGTATTCATTTTTATGGTTTAAGCGACAAAACTGATAAAAATATTATGCTGCCGTAAAAACTCCATGGTTTTGAATCAACTACAAGTAAAATCTTTGTAAATTACGGTTTTATTGGTTCGATGGACTCTGGAGACAAACAATACATTTTTTTCCCTTGGTACTCTAAGGTATATGCGATTCCTGAAATAAACGATGAGTTTGTAGCTTACGTAAAGGGTACTTGTGTGATTGGACTCATTTGTTTTATATTTGTTCATTCATGAACCACATATCTCCTAGGGAAAGACCTACATTTAATTGAAACAATAGGGAAATTATCCCTTATCTAACCATTGTTGATTTTTTAATCATGTGCATTCATCTTAAAGAATATAATTTAGTTGGTGAACAGATAGGAACCTTTGCTCGGAATCTGATGTTAGCAAAATTGTCAGCTTTTGCTGACATACAAAATCGTAAGAGAGTAGAACAATAAGCCATAGAAAATTGGTTGGCCGGCTAGAATTAAAAAATTCCAAAGGGAACATTAATTTTTAACGAAAAGATAGGAGGTGTCACTTTCATAGAAACGAAGGAACGCTTCACTCGGTTAATAGGAAGCCTCTTTTGGACGTGAATAGCTAGGGGGGGGGGGATACAGAGTAGAAGCTGTACCCAAGAGAGAACTAAGAGTCAAAAATCGAACCCACTGTAATTACAGAGCTTAAGCTGGCATTTGAAACTAGGATACATTGAAAAATTATCAAAATTATGCTCAAAATTTCCCAAATTACGCATATTTTTAGCTACTCTCCTGAACGACAGTGTATCTGACTATAAGCGGGAATAAAATAGGGATTGTGCTCAATTTCTATGGTCATAATCATAAAAAACTTAAGAATTACATTGTACAAATGGAAGGTTGCCAAACGTTGAGCTTTTTGGGAATTCATCTTGGACCAAAAGGAAAACAGGGTTTCATCGAGTATGCTGGAAAATATCAGACTGAAATAATTAAAGGGTGCTAAGTTCATCAAAGTTTGGACTAAGTTGTAAATTTTGGAGGACAAACGAGAGTTATTATTTGATATTCAATAAAGTTCTCTTTTTATAGTCTTAAATTTTGTTGGCGAGGGTCAATCTTCTCTTTGACACTCACTGCCAATAAAAAGGTTGAAACTATATCCAACCTTTTTTTTTGCTTTTCCCTCCCCTTCACCCGAAGAAAAGTTTATATGGATAATCTTCTATTCAATAATTTTTTTTCTTCTGTTTGTTCATTATAATGTATTTATGCAGATATAGGCCTACTCCTGTGATTCTAAATTTTATCATTCATAAGAATCAGTTATTGCATTAACGTCAAATCTGTGATTCAAAAGGATAAGAAGTTAGCATATATTCCTTTTTTTGGAAATTCATTATGCTATTTATGTTAAATACAAATGCAAATAAATCTTGTTTTTGCGGAAATCAATTTTACGGGAGGTACCGTAAATAGTTGACCTTATTTGCTGAACATTTGAATTGTGTCAGTTTATCAGAGTTCAGGCCAAAAGAAGGTTCTAAAAAAAGTAAATAAGATGAAACGGATTCTCTGTTGCAAATCTGTAAGTAACATTAAATGTATATTGATGAAACTCTCGAAGGGTATTTCCTGGTCTGATCCTTATCCCCTCTCCCTTTTAAATACCAAAAATAATCACTTCTTGTTATTTAACAACAACATTAACATCCTTTCAAATCAATAAAGCACTTCAAATTTGTTCGCCCTGCCACACCCCACTCCCATACCTGATCAAAATCCATGATAATATTAGTCGAAAAATTTTCTTGCTTCCTCCTAGATTTAAAAAAACTTCTTTGTTTAAAAAATTAATAGCCATATTTTTTCCTCAAAAGAATTTTTTTCATCATCAATAAAAATGAACTCCCACCCCCTGCATTTCCCTGAATCAACACCACTGGGAGGAATAATCCTATTATGCGTTTGCAAATATCTCTTGTGTGAAAAGAAATAACACTATGGGTAATTTGGGCTATATACTTATATTGTCAAACAAACAAGCTAGTGAGTCGTTTCTACTAACAGTATAAAGTTCATATTTCTTAAAGCACCAAGGACAGTGAAAATAAAATCTAAACGCTTCCGTTGGTTAAGTCGAACCTTACACAAGTTTCTGCATACTTTAAAATTTGACATTCATTTTTTAGTAAGAAAATAGGCCTACGTCCAATTACGTGCACATGCCCTTAAGTACAGGACTACGTACACATGTCCTATGATTGGTAAGGCTCTGATTTTTTGTTTATTTCAGTTATTTAAAGTTAGGGGGTTAAAAAATAAAACGTTAGTGAAAAAGCGACATAAAATGAGCATCACTAAACAACTTAAATGATCTAGACTATCCCTCCCATGAAGCTGTATTTGACTTGAACAATCCATGGATTGTTGATATTTGAATCTTAGGGGCAAAAAGGGTTGTCAAATTGAAATTTCGTGTTCAATATCATAGTTTAAGTGGCAGCACTGTTATAAAATATGGTGCTGTCCTTAAAACTTCAGGATTTGAAAGCAGCTAAAAGTAAAATCTTCGAAAATTATGGTTTTATGGGTTCAATGGGTTCTGGATACAAACCCTTTTTATTTGCCCTTGGTATTTTAAGGCTTATGTGCTCCATGAAATAAATGATTTTACGACGAGTCTGCAGCTGTAACTTAAACAAAAAGGTACTAATATAATTGGATTCACTAGTTGTATTCAATGAAAAATAGGAGATGCCGCTTTCTAAGGAACTCAGCAACGATTCACTCGGTTATAACCAGGGCTTCGGAGTTGGTTATAATTTATAACTGACACAGACTCCAGACGTTTTCAGTATACCAACCGACCAATACCATCTAGTTTGGACGTCAAAACTCGAGGTTTTATTAGCTCCTCCAACAAACTTTGAAAGTTTCCACTCGATCCCCTATGGTACTGTTATCATTTATTCATCAAATATCACGTGGAAAAAATAATTACCTTTGAAAGGTTCTTCGATTGTTGTCAGTTCTATATTCATCTCTATTGTTGCCAATAAAAACATTTTGTTGTTTTTGTAACCTCCTCCTACTATTTCAAGATTCTAATGATTAAAAAAACCTTATATTTTTGGTATGAATCACACTTCTTAGCTAGCCATCTCGCTCTCCTTATGAATCCCTTTAGCAGCCTCATAGCATGTTTTACTTAAGATACTTAAACCTTATACCTATTTACATATGCTATTATACCTATTTACCTTATCTTACATTTATAAAAGCAAATTTTGAGTAAATATGCCAAATTTGGCAATTCTAATTCGTTGAATTCGTTTTTCAGAAGTCATACAAGTTAGATGTGGAAACTACCGACGAGAGAGCAACATGGGGAAGCCCACGGGAGTTCCTATTGTCATGTATTTCAATGTCTGTCGGCTTAGGAAATATTTGGAGATTTCCGTTTACAGCCTACGAAAATGGAGGGGGAGCATTTTTGATTCCCTATTTAGTAGTTTTATTTTTTATTGGAAAACCTCTTTATTTCCTGGAAATGGCAATGGGCCAATTTTCAAGTTACGGATCAGTGAAAATTTGGGAGGTTGCACCGATCGTAAAAGGTATGCCTATGTTATTCTTACTGCTCTATTGTCTTCGGATTCTATATTTATCCCTAGTGTTGTTTTTATGTCGTTCTTGTAATGTCTGATGAGAAAAAATCACTATCCAGCACTAATTCAGGAATGATGGCTATTTTTTCGGTTAATGTTAAAAGTAAAAGTTTATTGTGAAAAGAAATGTGTGACAAATTAAAAAAAAACCGAAGCCCATAGAATATGGCGTGATAGGCGGTTATGCTGGTGTCTCTTTTCCAGGGCTAAATCAACATTTTTAGATGGCAATTTTGTTCAATCGTGTCGAAATATGTACTAACTATGTCTTTGAGGATGACTCGACCCCCACAGTCCCCAAGGAAAGGGCTTTAATCTATGAGCTTGGCCCACTGTTTACATGTGGTATTTGATATTGGGAAGCATCAGCACCGTAGCTAGGACCGCACCTTATCAGCACCATCCAATATTCTAATCTTTATCTAAAGACTCTTCCTATTCTTCCAAACTTCTCTAACTGTTAAAAAAACACCCCGAGCTTTGGCAATTCTATTTTTAACATCTTCACTGCTCCCACCATCTTTATTATTATTTTTTTAAATTCATTATTATAAAAATATTCAACAACAAAAATACAACCAGCTGCGATAAAACCATGGCTTGTGCTGGTAGCCAATTAAACAAAAAATGTTAAGCAATAAATCAACTTAGCTTAAATAACAGCTTAAATTCATTTCAACTATAATTAATAATATAAAAAAAATAACCTTTATTCTCTAAATCGTGACTCCTAAACCCTCCAACAAAAATATTTTACTCTTTTTTTAAAATAACTGTTGGTGTTCAGCTGCCTTAACACCATCATAGAGTGAATTCCATACTGACTTGCCCAAATGTTCAATTTAAAATCCAGTTCGTCTATCACTCGTACACTCAGTCACTAGATATGTAGCATTACTAATAATTCTAACAAGGTATGTGAAGCTGTCCACCTGATCAATCTTTTTTTTACCCAACATAACTTTTTCATCTTCACTTATTCTCAGCCTTAGTGACTTAGTAATTAATTTTAAAACTTTTTTTAGCACCCTGAACTAGCAAAACCTCTAAAAGCACATTCATTTTGCTCAAACTTTCATCTAGGATGCTTAATTCATCAACATAATCTAGGTCCAGGACTATTTTTCCTCCCCATTTGATTCCCTAGTCTCCAATTGCCTTTCATGTGCTCCTTTAGACGAAGTCCATCAAAGTAGTCCATATAAAGGGGGATAGAACACAACCCTGCTTAACTCCTGATTTAATATAAAACTAGCTGCAATCATTTCCTACCTTAACCGCAGCAGTGTTATTCTCGTACTTACCACTAATAACTTTAATGTGCTTGTCGGTTGTACCATACAAGGATATGACCTTTGCTAAAGCTCTTCTATCATGAGAATCGAACGCTTGCTCATAATTTATAAAACTGGGGACCAAAGGTTGTTGACAACTAAGACACTTCTCAACTATTAACCTGAGAGTGAAAATTTGGTCGACACATATTCTACCTTTCCTAAAAACCGCACTGTTCTTCTCTAAGAACTTTGTTTGCATCATCTCTCAGTCTAAAAAGGTATTATATTATTAACAAGTGATTTGCTACCTACGGAGACCGGACTTGAGAAAAAAAAGGAACGGTGGAGGAAGCCTAGTTGACCTGCGATTTTTTGGTTACTTAAAAAGGCAACTAGAACATTTAATTTTTTACGAATGTTTTTATTAGTAAAAGATAAACGTAACTTATAAATTAGCTTACGTAACGAACTTTTGTAATCTCATGTTTTTATTACATATATGAGGGGTTCACCCCCTCGTCAGTACCTTGCTCTTTACACTAAAGAATAAATTTTGTCCCAATTCATTAAGAATGACCCCTGAATCACAAAAGCGTAGAATAAATAAATAGGAATCACTAAAAATACTTTAGCGTAAAGAGCGAGGTATTAGGAGGAGGTGAGCCCCTCATATGCGTAATAATTTCTATTCCTTTTAAGTTTTAATGCTGCTCTTTACTTCCAGTTGAAAAAACTTTTCATATTTATTTTTTCATTGTTTTTTTTAGATAATACTAGAAAATCATGCGCTCCCTTCATAGAAATTTTCTTCCCCCATGACAAATTCCTCGATGGAAAGTTCTCCCAACATACCCCCTCTTGTCAACCCCTCCCCCAACCAAAAAAATCCCCCTGAAAACGTCTGTGCACTTCCCAATAAGCATTATTATATGTAAGCACTGGTCAAAGTTTGTAACTTGTAGCCCCTCCCATATAGACTGTGGGGGAGTAAGTCGTCCCCAAAGACGTAGTTATAAGGTTTTTCGACTACGCTGAATAGAATGACTATCTCAGAATTTCGATCCGTTAACTTTGGGAAAACAATTAGCGTGGGAGGGGGCCTAGGTGCCCTCCAATTTTTTGTCACTTAAAAAAGGCACTAGAACTTTTCATTTCCGTTAGAATGAGCCCTCTTGCAAGATTTTAGGACCACCGGGTCGATACGATCACCCATGGGGAAAAAACAAACAAACAAATTAACACGCATCCGTGATATGGCTTATGGCAAAAAATACAAAACTCCACATTTTTGTAGATAGGAGCTTGAAACTTCTACAATAGGGTTCTTTGATACGCTGAGTCTGATGGTGCGATTTCGGTGTTTTCCTATATTTTCTAAAATAAGGCAAATTTTCTCTTGCTCGTAACTTTTGATGGGTAAAACTAAACTTGATGAAACTTATATATTTCAAATCAGCATTAAGATGCGATTCTTTTCATGTATCTATTGGTATCAAAATTCCATTTTTTAGAGTTTTGGTTACTATTGATCCGGGTCGCTCCTTACTACAGTTCGTTACCACGAACTGTTTGATTTCAAATCAGCATTAAAATGCGATTATTTTGATGTAGCTATTGGTATCAAAATTCTATTTTTTAGAGCTTTGGATACTATTGAGCCGGGTCGCTCCTTACTACAGTTCGTTACCACGAACTGTTTGATTATGCTCATAATCTTCAGTAACTTACTTCTACCTCAGGGCCACCATATTTAATAAACTTTAATCCTTTTTGTACTGTCGCTAATTCTTCCTCACAAAACAAACCTTCCTCCACATCGAAGGCATCACAAACTTTTTAGTTCTCCTCTATCTTTTCTAGCAACTGTATCTCGATTTAGTACATTCTCAAAATGTTCCCCCCATATCTCTATAACTCTTTCCTTATCACTAATTTTGGGCCTGTTCCTATATTTAACTGGGACAAGTTTGGATTCACCACTTCCTTTTAATTTATTAACATACCAGGATAATATTTTACTATTATTCCGTCTAGTCGCATCTTCCAAATCCTCGGCAATTTTATCCATGGCCTCCACTTCACACCTCCTCAGTCTATATTTAATACTTTCTCCACTTTCTTTACATTCTTTTTGTTTTCATATGATCTATCACTAGTAGAGTCACTAGTGGTAGTATCACTAGTAGTGCTAGTAGTATCACTAGTAGTGATCTATCACATAGTTCTTTTACAAGCATCTTTTCCTCTCTATTAAACATAAAGCTTTTTCAAAAATATTCCAAGCTGTAGTCTTAACTTTCTTCCCTAAGACACCATCAGTAACTTCATAAATTTTTTTTCTAAAATTATTCCAACCACCTTCCACACTGTAAAATTTTAAACTCTAGAGTTTTGTATTCAACTATTCCTGGAGACCTCTCAAATTCTCATCCTGGAGTCTACCAGCATCATAACTTCCCGGGAGGTAGTTACCCTTCCCAAATTTCAGCTTCAAATTAACCCTAGACATACTAGATAATGATCTTTACTTTGAACATCCATAACAGTACTCCTATATACCCTAGTATCTTATATTGATCATGCCAGTCTTCGGTTTACTATAAAATAATCAATAAGGTTTGCTGTCCAACAATCACGTGAATAAAATGTCAACTTATGCGACATTTATGACCAAATACTGTATTGGTTATAACTAGATTTTTATACCTACAAAATTACAAAAGTCTGTAGCCGTTACTGTTTTCTTTTCTTACACCAAATTTACCTAGACTAGGATACCATCTATCCCTGTTTTTTCCGACCTGGGTGTTAAAATCTCTTAGAAAAAAACCATATTTCTACCTGGGACCATGTCTATTTGCTTCAGCAACTGTAAGTGAAATTCAGCTGAGTCACTAGTATCTTCGTTAGTCGGTTCAACAGGGGCAAATACTACTATAAGTGAACTTCTTAGTCATAAAGTGAGCAATTAGTATTCTGTTATTAATACCATCCCATCCTAAACAAGACTTAGCACCTTCCTCATTCATCAAGAGCTATACTCCCTGTCTTTGTACCCCATCCTTCCCGCACGAGTAAGCAAATTCTACATCACCTAATTTCATTCTTCCTACCCCTGGGATATGAGCTTCTAAAAACCCTAATATCCATTTCGTCTGAATTCATCAGTCAAAAGATTGGTACGATAGTTATTTTTTAACGTCGTAACATTCCAAGTTCCGAATTTCATGTTTTTTAAATCATTGAAATTATTTTGGTCTCAGGAAAGGCAGTGATCTCGGATACCAGTGCAGGACAGGGATCAACATATCTTCTCAAGTCTACAATAAAGCGCTTAAGCCGGCTTAGAGCCGGGCAGCAAGAAGTCCCTGGGACCTCCAGTATCGATGGAGACTTTGCACAATCCTGGACCCATCTTGGTCGCAACATGATTTTCAGCACTTGGCAATGCTCTTCTATGAACAAGAGCAGAAATCTCGCGCAGACAGTCCCAAGCTTATTACCTCCGATTCATTATATATTCATACCTACAAATAGTATGCTACAAAAGGGAGGCAATCCATAGTTGATAAATTAGATAGGAAGAGGTTTTCCAGCCCAAAACTCCAATAAAAACAGACCAAGCCCAGAAGAATGATCCATCAACCAGGATCCCGTGCGAATGCTGTGTTGTTTACTGTGCTATAATTTCCTCGAAGGGTACCACTCCTCAAGTTGGTATATAGTTGTCATCAAGGTCTACAGTCTTGCAAGTACCCCGAAAGGGTTGGGGGAGTGTACACTGGAGGGGCCTTCTTCCTCCTTCACATGTATTTATTGCCCCGGGATTGGGTGCCCGAGTTTCTACTATGGAACCCCAGGGACCATAATAGATCTCTGTCAGAAAAGGAGTCAATGCAAATTTTTGTCTTGTTCTAACACCTGTTTTGTATCCTCAAGAGCATTGTCTCTCTTTTTGTATTTTATATCGCATTAATGCCACTCTTCGTGTGGTGTTCATATCCTTAATATTCGTAACACCGTTCTCTAAATTCTACAGGATGATATGTGAAGCTCGGAATAACATGTGAAGTTACTCGTACCAGATTTTTCTCCAAAATAAAATTATTAAATTTATTTGGTCCCACAAGTCAAAAGTCTTCAAAACTCTCACCTTTATGATATTTTGGTTGCATCCTTTTTTTTTGTAACATATTGCCCTATTCATTCTACAATTTATTAAGTCACCACAATAATCTTACCTGTAGTTACAATAGTGCAAATTTTTTAGTTACGTCGGTCGAGGGTATAAATCAATCCAAAGATTCCCCTTAGCTACACCTCCAATCCATTTGTCGACCAAGTACAAAAGGAGGTTTACTGATGCTCAGTAATGTCAAATTTCTTTCAGGAATTGGCTACGGTCAGGCGTTTGCCACCTGGTGTGTTGTAACCTATTATACTAGCTTAATGGCGCTAGTATCTTTTTATTTTATTGCCTCATTCCAAAGTCCACTGCCCTGGACCTATTGTGACCCAGTTTGGGCGGATGAGAAATGTGTTGACTCAACAATGAACCTAACGAATTCGTCAATATTTGGAAAATCGGAGAGTCCTTCTGACCAATATTTTAGGTAAGCAATTTTCTATTTTTTTCCTTTTTAATATTTTACCATTTATCTCTATTTATATTTAACGATAAGATACTGGAAATCGTGTATAAAAATGGGATTGCAGAAAATAGACTGATGTAATTGACCTGGCTATCATTTATGCACGTAGGAATAGCGGCAAAAATATCCAATATGATTAGCTAGAAATGACTATTGTTATTAAATAGTATAGGATTTTGTGGTTAAGGAGGAACTGCTTGAGCAACGTTGCATCATCGTTGCAGCAGTAGCTGCAACATAGTAAAGAGCGAACCACAGCCCACAGTAACCAAAAGTTGGAAACACTGAACAAGGAATGGTAACTATTGTTTCGGTTAATCTTAAGAGTAAAAGTTTATTGCGGAAATAAATTTATAGTGGTTTTAAAAAAACCCGAAAACCCTCAAAATGGCATCAGATCGAAATATAACCATAAAACCAAATCATAGAAATAAGTATTGTGAAAACTTTTTATAGTATAATTACAGTCCTCTACCTTCAACACCAAGAAAAATCATTTTTTGCATGGGTAACACTGTTACGTTTCCTTTTTATTTTTACCACGTTTTACTTGCTAATTCTTTCTGTCTTTTACCAAGATTTGAGATGCTTATTTTAACCCTAATCTTTCATTCGATTTGGCTAAAACTGAGTATACAGTTTTACTTTACCTAACATTTTAATATCTTGATACTTTTGAATCTCAAAATGCTTATGATTAATCATACAATTTAAAACTAAAAATTTAGTGAAAACTGTAGCTCAAGCCTACCTTTGCCACTATGGATGTGGGTGTTTCTAATAGACAACATTCTCAAGCCCAAGTATTCATTGGACAAGCAATTCTTGCCTTTAAGCTATTTTTAATAAACAAAGTTTTTTGGGAAAGCAAAAATTGAAGTTGAAACTTAAAACGAACATAAATTTTTGCTTCACAATCTATGTTTTACATCGATAAAACTAGTGCAAATAAACCAACTGATAATATTTCCCTATGTTTTGTAATTATAGAAAACTAGCGCTTTACTGAAAACATCAAAATGCCGGTATAAAAGACAAGAATATTGATTTATAAGTCAAAATGACTGCAAGAGAGAGATGATACTGATCTCTTTACTACCATTCTTGGAAAATAACTAGTAGTTTATAAACAGTTACGGAATTCCTGTGTTGTTTTAAAATCCCTTTTCTGTGAAAAGTCGGCGCAGCTGCAAAGTGCACCTGGCTCTTTGACGATAAAGCATATCAGTCTGGTTTTTGTTAATACTAAAAAAATCGCTCAGGTTTTTTTTTGCACCTCTAAGCCTAGGCCTAGTTTACCTATGCGTTAATCTTGGCCTGTCTATAGCGCTGTTAATAGTCCTACACCAGCTGTGATAAAAGTAACTCTCAGTATACAATTAAAATTACCTTAAAACTTAAGAATGTTTATTTAACTAGTTTTTTATCGATATATGTTAGATATATATATATTTTAGAATTTTTTTTAAGGCCGTGATTAAGTGAACTTGAAAACATCGAGGTTTAAAATTTAAGTTAGGGTAACCTTCTGTCTCTCAATTCTCTAGGTACCGTCAATTATCAAAAACCTTACAAATGACACTTATTCATTGGCGAAAATAGCAGGTTAGTTATACCAGCTTGTCAATTGGCCTCTAGGGCGATCTGAAACGATTCTTTCTGGCAAAAACTTGTAAAAATCTCAGGTAGCTGAAAATATTCTATGGGACTGTTCGAAAACAGGAAAATATATCGAAAATGGTTGCAATCATCTTACAGGTCTTCTGCTCGTGATAGTACCGATTTTGTTCTAAAGGCAATATCCTTCATAGAGTACACTTGTGTAAAAGAGCTTGACATTTTCTAAGATTTCTAAACAATTAGAGGAAATAGAGCAAAATCTTAGCAAACATTTTGCAACATCTTCAAGAAGCTACGACCTGATATTAAAAGCGGTATCTTCCACCAATGAATACTTGAGTACTTTTTAAATAAAATTTTCAATTTTAACATGGGATTTTCGATTTCCATCAGTTCACTTAATCACGGCCTTAAGTTTCAACATAGCTCTTTACTTCCCTGAAAAAACTTAACATCTCGTTAAATATAGTCAAAATATTCGTTTTGTTTTAGTCTTTATCTTTTCCTTCTAAAGTATCAACAACTATTTAGCTACTACTGAACTTTTTCTGATACTGGTTACATCTTATTAGACGAAATGTTCTACAACAGATTGAAAATATCGACGATGGAATTGGAGCCCCTGAATGGAGGCTGACAGTTTGCCTATTATTCTCATGGACAGTCATATTCCTCATACTTGCTAAGGTATGTTTTCTTTCTTGAACTTTTTGAATTCAAGCTGACAAGCGTGTCAATTATAGTTGTCAATATTTTTGTATGCAACTTTTAGTTTTTACTGTTTTCTACTAGGGATTTGCTTGGGGAAAGTTAGATCGTTTTTTTCTGAGAGTGGACAATACAGTAAGAAGTGCCTAGTCAAATTTTTTCGGTAGAACTTACGTTTTCATTTATTTTTTCTTCCATAAATTGAAAATATTACTTTTTCATATTTACTTATTAAGACGCAGAATTCTATGTCTGTGGTTTGCTCTCAGAAATTTTATTTGAAAAAATTGAATGGTTTTGATTTCTGTAAAAATGAACAAATTCAGAAGTCAGGGCTTTTTCTGGTAAATATAACGTTTTCCTTGGAATAACTAATATGCCAAAGGGTTATGGTAATTCTCAAAATGTCCTGCTTCCTGACTTTCGTCAAAATTAGTCAAAATTAGATTTAGTCAAAACTAATCCCAAATTCTTAGGAGTTTATGGGAAATGCCTTTTCTAGCGAAGCGTTCTTTTAGCGAACAATGTAGCTCGTCTGAACAACAAATATAAATATAAGCATTTCAAACATAAAATAAGCTTTAAATATAAACAACTGACATAAAACAAGCTTAGTTACTCTTTCCATGATAGTAGTGGTAGCCTGTTAGAAAAGCACTGAATAACCATATTGTTGCTCAGAAAAACTACTATTTTGTTCTTATTGAAATTGTGCAATATTGTAGATACGGCCTATATGCTTAAGATTGAGGACACCTGCTTCATTGATGTTCCTAAAATTCAGTTCCTTGAAGATATTAAATAAAAAAAAGTTTTTTAACTAAAAGTAAGGAGCAACATTAAAACGAATAAAAATTACTCCGTATATGAAAGGGGCTGTCCCCTCCTCAACGCTCCGTTCTTTACGCTAATATATTTAAATATATTTAAAATCAGCATTAAAATGCAATCTTTTTGATGTAGCTATTGGTATCAAAATTGTGTTTCTTATAGTTTCGGTTACTATTGAGCCGGGTCGCTCCTTACTACAGTTCGCTACCACGAACTCTTTGATTTTAACACTAAGTTCTCTCTACAGGGCGTGTCTTCATCGGGAAAAGCTGCTTACTTTACTGCTCTGTTCCCATACGTTGTCCTACTATGTCTCCTGGTCCGAGGTGTGACTTTACCTGGGGCTTATGAAGGAATTATGTTCTATATTACGCCTCAATGGGACAAAATTTTGGAGGCCAAAGTCTGGTATGCAGCCGTGACCCAGTGCTTCTTTTCACTTTCCGTCAGCTTTGGACCGATCGTTATGTTCTCGAGTTACAACAACTTCAAGCGCCCTATTTACAGGTATGTAGTGGATACACAACTATATTTTATTTCTTCAGGCTCGTATAGTTTTTTACATTAAAATTTTCTTCTTTAGTCCACCTCGTTATCTTTGTTTTTCCGGCAAGATTTTTGGCACTTATCGTAAAGATCTTCAACTGTAAGCTTTGGAGACTAATTCCCAAATGATCGAACCTCTTCTCAAAGGAGCGTAAAAACAACACTCTGGGAACTGATCCAGTATGTAGTTTTCTCCGCGTTGAGACAACTTATTCCTTCATAAAACAACTACCCTAATGGCAATGCCGCGGAACACGTGCGTCAGTTCAAAGTAAAATTAAAAGATTATTTTTCAGGGACATGACTGTTGAACTTTATTATAGTTGAGTAAGAGAGGTGAAAATGGGCAGGAGTGGAGGGGGGGGAGGTGAGCATTGATAAGTGTTTAAGACTGGATTTGTTATAATTTTTATTTGATAGATCAATTATGTAATTTAACAGATGAAAAGTTATTTGGACGTTTCCGGCGCTAAAAAGGCTCATAAGTTTTTTCTCCAGCGCGAAAGCGTGGAAAAAAAAATACCGAACCGGACCATGAATGAAGATGATTAGTACAACATGGGTTTTAACGACTTCCTCTAGCTGCCTCAAAGCAGAAATGACTTACAAAGTTTTTCTGGAGTAATGAAGAGTCACATTAGTGATTATAAAAACCGACTGGGTCATTTCAACATTCTTTTGATTCTTCTTTGGTAGTTTTTGGAATTTTATAAAAATTGTTGTCCTTATGAGACACTGTTATAGAGAAGCAAGTATAGCCATGTAATTCTTTCTCCCTATAGCAAAAAAGAAAAAAAAATCAGATCTTATGCATATAATAAGAAATTGCTCAAATCCCTTCAATTAAATTTTTTTGGATGAATCTTTTCTCATTACCAATATTATTCAACTCTTTTTATATAAAATAATATTTATTAAATCCGACATTTACCTAGTATATACAAAATACTCCTTAATATTAAATATGATAGTTTAAACAAATATTCGCGGCATCAAGTCTTTGAATTGTACCAGATTATTTTCCGATTTTTGTATCAAGATAATTTTTCCTGGAGTGATCAGAAGTCAAACAATTTTTTTTATTTTTGTAATCAATATTCACGTCCTTCAGTGTTGCTTCAGTTTCAAAATCCATTTTACAGTTTTATTTAATGGACGATTTTGATTTACGATGTACAGTTAGGTGGATCATGGACGATGTACTTAATATTGATAAAATTACATTTCCAAAGCTGAATTCATGAATTTAAATGTATCAAACAAAATTTGTAGGATGCACGCTTGACTCCCTGTAACTTCAAAGAACAATATTTACTAGTAAATGACCTGGGAAATTCTTAGACAGGGCTCTTGTAAAAAAAGAGATTAGGTGTTGAGAATAACCAGAGTTGACTATATTGAAATCAGTTTATGCCCATAGATTTATTTGTGCTATTTGTGCTAAGATTTGTGCTAAAAAGCAATATTTTTTTCCAGGGACTCCCTCATCATCACTTTTATGGACACAGGGACTAGTTTGCTGGCAGGTGTGACAATCTTTGCTATTCTTGGCCATTTGGCACACGAATTGGATGTTGATATTACAAAAGTTGTAAAAGGTGGAACAGGTCTTGCTTTTATTTCGTATCCTGATGCAATAGGGAAAACTGATATTGCTCCTCAGGTATAATATATTTTTCCCTTTTCTTTCAGTTTGTTACTCACTTGCTCAAGGTCCCTTGAGCCGAGTTGTTTCCCAGCATCCTATGGGTCATGCATGGCATAGAAATTACATAATACATAGCATATATGTTTCTGGTGCATCTCTGAGCACTGTCAGGTCAATAAAGACCTGACCACTGCTTACGGTAAACAAAAATTAAAATATTATTTTCGAAAAAAAAGAAAATTTTGCCAAATTTTTGGAATTCTTCCCCACAAAATTTAGAAGAAAAGGGTGAAATTTGATTCTGGAACTTCGGTAATACTTAAGCATTCCCTAATATTAAAAGCTCATTGCCTGCAGAATAAGAAATGATAAGCTATAAGGCCCTCAATACTCTTCCACTTGCCATAATATCGATAAAACTTTGTGCTCAATTCAAATTTTCTCACAACCGAAGCAAAAGAAAGAAGAAATTTTATTTTCACAACTGAGAAGTCATTAAGACCATATGAAAATGACAGATTGACGCATAGGACAATTCATTGGTATCATCAGTTATATTATTAATAGCTAGTAATGTGAACTTTTAACTGGAAAAGCAACTCCGTTTACATAAAGCAGAGAACAAACAAATGTGACATAAGCTCAAAAAATCTTATATTTATCCTATATTACATAGTTTTTCAATCTATAATGTGAATTCTTTTGTTTAATCGTTAATTTTAACCTTAGCCAGACAATCCTATTAGAAAAACCACCATTAGAGCGATCTATTTGAAAATGCTTCACACCCATAAGGATGCATAAGCTTGGAACAAAAATATAATAAATTTTGCCGCAAAAAGTGTCTTAAAAATCTCTCCATGAAGCAAATAATATGAAATTGGCCTTAATGGCAGGATGATAATGTTTACTCTCAATAAAGGACTGAAAGCAAAAACCTGATTCTAAAAGCTTGAAAACACGATTTCTATTTTACAAAATCGCCGCTGGCCTGAACACTTCATTTTTTTTCAATCATACCGCTTTACAATCACTTAAATAGTAATCATAAATTCACTCTGTTTAAGAAATAACACACATTGCCGTTCTGACTTGTAATTGTCTTGGGGATAAAGAGCAGAGACCGGAAATGTTTTTGTTTCAAAAACAAAATCACTCTTCTGACAACAATGTATTTTTTGGGAAGTCAAAAATTGTGATTATTCTATTCATAGAAGGGAGGAGAAGACCATATACTTCTATTGCCATCTTCTGTGCACCCTTTTGGAAAATTTAAACAACATACTAGGAAACTTCTCATTTTTATGGGAAAATGTTAAAGAGAAAAGTTAAAGCTAAATATCCATAAATTCAAGAAAATGCTATTGAACCATTAGCTTATTTGTTATAAAGTCTTGTGTTTTAATTTCTCTCTTTTTATGTCCATTTTTTACCAACTTTTACTCTGCTTTCAGGTATTTGCTCTTTCCTTTTTCTTGATGTTGTTTACACTTGGAGTAGGCAGTGCAAGCTCATTGGCTGGATGTGTCATCACCGTTATTAATGATGACTTTCCTCAGTGGAAAAAGTGGAAAATTACTGCTGTTGTTTCAGTTATTGGTTTCGCCTGTGGACTTGTTTATGTCACACCGGTGAGTTTAATAGACCTCTTTCTGTTTAGAATAAATAAACAAACACAACCAACAGAATTCACATTTGTTAAATCTGGACACACTCTCTCAGGGCAGTGCACCCTCTCTTAACCTGAGGTTAACATTCCCTATAACTACTAAAAAATAAAAAAAAATTATAACGAAAAAAAATAAGTGGATAGACACTCATAGAAGACTTAGTAAGACAAGATGCCAGGACTGTACGAGGGGAGGGGGTAAGGTCAGATTATGAGTCCCTAGCCCTGAAATGCAAAGGAATTGTACAATCACTTTTTAATTGTATAGTAGCTAAGAAATAAAACAATAGACGACTATAGTTCCATGGATGGTATAGAATTAAATATAACCGACGCATAGAAACATGCTAACAAAAAATGTATGATGTATAATTGAGAATTCAAAGGGATTGTAACACAAATAGGATTGAAACGTTATTCCTCGATGAGGTTATAATGTTATTATATCCTGCTGTCTATATTTTGATGTTGTTCAGTTGTGTTTTTCATTCCAACCAGTTTGTGATGTTGTGTGCAATGGTTTCAAATTCGTGTATTCTGCCAATCTACCAAGACCACTGTTTGGCTGCGATGATTTTGAAATCGCAAATAGGAAGTCTTGTCTTTTTCAAAACAGTAAGAAAAAAACACATTTGAAACAAAAGTACCTCGCCCTTGAAAGGCTTGCACTTGTCCTTGCAGGAAGAAATCCTGGAATATGTTCGGATACATTTCAAATGTAAAACATAATCCAAAGTTAATTTACATTGAATTACTTACATTTTAATTTGTATTTTATACACCAAAATTGTAAAAGCATTTGCAGTTAACCTAACAATGACTAAAAACTGTACTTGTCTAAATTCCGGTCTGAAGGATTTCGTGTAGTGGTTTAAAAGAAGATTCTACACCGGTACGCAAACAGATAGAAAGATACGTAATTCAATTTAGCCCATCATCAAAACAACAAGATGGTGGAGTAAAGAAAGGAAAAGACGAAAGCAATACTTAAACAGTAAACGGTTAGATTATATTCACTATATTAACTCGTAAATCGTATGTTGCGTGTAACGGAAGAGAGTCAGAAAGGTGGTCAAGGATAAATGTTCTAGCATTAATTCCTGCTCTGTCCCAACTTCTAAGGGATAAGAAATTTGGTAATTATTCAAAAGAGACTCTCTCGAATAGCAGTATTCGTATCAAAACTTCAAATATATGTATCGTGGATCTAATTTTTTTTTTCTGTTTCTGTGAACCGCTCTCCGAGTCGAGAAAGATGAAGGACATGTGGTAATGTGACTGTCCTATATAGCCTTACCAAAATTTCCCGATTCTCGGGGCTAGATTAGCATAGCTCATTCGCAGGTTGGATAAAATTTTATCAAGGCAAAGAGTTCTTGTAGTGTTTTTTATCTCGACCGTACAGAAGACCTAAACATTTAATAAGAAAATCTATGCAATAGCAGAAGACAGATCGTACTAGTGCATCTTGTCGCATTGAGTTTAAAATGCAATTCGTTGGTAATTTTTTACATCTTAAAAGGGTATTAGAAATTCCAATTTTCCATAAAATGAGCCTAATCTAAACACTCAGTTTTATTTTGAATGTGATTGAAGATTATTTAAATATATAATATGTAAACAATTCATAATTAAACCCTTTTATAACACTTTTTTTAAATATTCTAGCCTAACCCCCTAAAATAATTTACTTTCTAGGGTGGGCAGTACATTTTAGATCTCGTGGACTATTTTGGAGGAGGATTCATTATTTTCGTCATGGCTATTTTGCAAACTTTTGCTGTCTCATGGATTTATGGTAAGCATATTTTCGTTAATTTGTACCGCAACAAGTTCATTCAAGACTAAAGAAGTTTTATAAGCATAACTTATCCATTTTGACTGAGAATTAAAGAACACTATTCTTCAAATTCTTGAGATGTTGAGCACAAGGGATACGAGAATCTGATAAAAAGGAAACTCAACTTGTTTTTTTATCTCCAAGAAAAAAATAACGCCATTCAAACAAAAGTGTTAACCGACATTATGAACCATCAAATTATAAGACTTAAATAAAATATTAGAGGCTGATTATCCTTGCCCTACCTACTTTAAAATTCCATTTAACAGCTCAAAAACAAGAAGTTCGATAAGTTCTTATTTACATGAAAGCAAATTTCTACCTGAGAAGAATGTCCCATCCAAAAAATTTCTTTCTAAGAAAAATTGGTCATTAGCTTAAAACTATATTGAAAAAAGGATAATAAAATAAACTTTTTTTAAGATACTTTTGCAGATTGGTACCTCCTATTACTGGTGCTAGTAGTACCTAGTCCCTATCACATCCTCGATAAAGTGACACAGATTTAATTCTATCATTTTCCCTTTTTTCTTTGCCTCAGCTGTTTCATATTAATTTATTTCCCAAAAAATCAAAGAGTATATAAAACATACTAATGAAATAGCCAGAAAAAAATTCACAAATGAAATTAAGCATTGATTAATAACAAGCTTAATAAAATATCTAAATAAAATGCGTGAAAAAAGAAACAAGATACCAAATATTATTTGAATTCTGTAAAAAAAGGGAAAAAATTCATGCATAAAGAGAAATTGTTTAGACCTGCGATTGAAATTCCATTTTAATACTAGCTATATGCAATGGCTCCTTAATTTTAAGTTTCCAGTATTAACTCCAATTCCCCGTAAATTGGAGATGATCGAAAATCATAAGTTCTAGTGCCCTTTTTAAGTGACGAAAAATATTGGAGTGCAGCTAGCCCCCCTCCCACTCCCACGCACCTTTTTTCCCAAAGTTGTCTAATCAAAATTATGAAATAGCCACTTCGCTGAGCATATTCAAAATATCTAATAACTATGTCTTTGAAAACGACTTGACCACCAGGGCCCGGGGGAAGGGCTCGAAGCCATGAATTTTGCTCATTGTTTACATATAGTATTGGCTATCGGATAGATTCTGAGGGGGTTGATGGAGGGTGCTACTAGGGAGGGTCTTTCCATCGAATGAGTTTCCTTGGGGGGAAAGAATTTTCAATGGAGGGGGAGTTGAACTTCCTAGTATTATCTAAAAAACAATCAGAACTTTAATTAAAAAAACAAACAAGTATTTTCAACAGAAAATAAGGAGCTACATTGAAACCTAAAACAAACAGAAATCATTACATACATAAGGGGTTTTCCTCAATATCTTGCTCTTTACGTTAAAGGGTTTAGTAGAACATTGTAAAAGCTTATTATTCTATATAAACGGGCCTTGTGTTTCAGGAGTCATTCTTAAATAATTGGAACAACAAAAAGTCAAACTTTAGTGTAAGGAGTGAGGTGTTGAGGAGGGGACAATCC
The DNA here is from genome assembly GCF_032884065.1 of Artemia franciscana. Lineage (NCBI taxonomy): Eukaryota > Metazoa > Arthropoda > Branchiopoda > Anostraca > Artemiidae > Artemia > Artemia franciscana. Next base: position 18,751,011 of record NC_088882.1, on the reverse strand, counting down.
CTTCATATAAGTAACAAATTCTGTTTATTTTAAGTTATAATGTTGCTCTTACTTCAGTTAAAACAAATGTTTTGGCTTGACTTCTTTTAAACATAATGAAAAGATAAGTAATTGTAGCAATCATGCTCCTGGTACTGACAATTCGTGTTTTTTCTGATAGAACAATTGAAAAAGTCAAGTATTGAACAATGTAAGGGTCAACATCTTTTGGACATTTCATACATTTCTATGGTCTTGATTCACATTTTATTTTTCTCTTAGTGAAGCACCAAATTCTATCAAAAATTTTTACAATTTCTTAAATCATCAAATTTTCTCAGGCTCGTATCTTTTGATGAGAAAGACTGCATTAAATAGATTTAACTCCGTTTTTTAGGCTTTCGTTTCTATTGAGCCGGGTCGCTACTTACTGCAGTTCGTTACCACGAACTGTTTGATTGTAGTTAAATATAGAAGGTTTTAATTTGGTATTACTTTCAGGGTATAAGAAACTCATCAGAGACATCTATTTCATGCTTGGCAATAAGCTGAGTGTATACTGGATTATAGAATGGGGATTTTTTATACCTATTTCGCTGTTCGTCATCTTTGTCTATTCCCTGTTTAACTACGAACCACTGAAGATTGGAGACAACTATATGCCAGCTTCTGCAACAGGTGAGTTAAATTAATTCTACAGCATAAAACACGTGATTAAAAAAAGTTCTTGGCCGACTCAGCTTACCTTCATCCATCTCTTCCATGTAAATTTCGCTGCAGAGTAGATTGCTGAGAGGGTGTGACTGATCTTTTCCCATTGAAAAAATTCGTCATGTTTTAAAATCAGGATATGCAAAAAAAGAAACTGAACAAAACCAAAAATTAAGTAAAGAGGGGAAACGGCAATAATTTTATCCTTTAATGAAAGATAACAAAATTGTGACTCATATGGCTGTTTGAGCATATAAAGCTGTTTTGGTTACTACTGACCTGCCTAAAACAGAAAACCTCCCTCCCTAAAAAACTTCCCATCCGTTAGTTTAGATGTCATCTGATATTTGTCTAAAAATAATAATAACTCATCAACTGCTTTATTTTCTAGCTGTGCAGTTTAAAAACAGATTTAATCCGAGCAATGAAATTCTCAGCATTAACCACAAAATTGTGGTTCATGTGACAATTTGACCGTATGAAGTTGTTTTTTAATCACTATGGACCTGCCAAAAACAGACATTCCTCCAAAAGATCTTAGCCCGGTTAGTTTAGATGTCATCTGATATTTGTTGGAAGTTAATATATCATGATAACTGGCTTTATTTTTTATTAGTTGTTTGAATTTTCTAGCTGTACAGTTTAAAAGCAGATTCATTTCGAGCAAGGAAATTCACTATATTCTGCCATTGAACAGTTTTACATTTCCTTTTATCATTATATTACAAAAAATATATATTGTGCGTCAGAAAAAAGCTGAGAGCAAATGCTGTTCTCTGACAGCTTTCAACAGGATCTGGAACACGCTCTCAGGGTTCGTACGAAGCGGCCACTCGTTAGGTATGTTCAAAAATTATGTTAGAGATTTTCTAGCTAGTAAATAATTTTGTTTGTTGTTTTTTTTGTCTCTTTGTTTTTTATTCCGGTTTCCCTTGGAGTTGATGTCTCTTGATTGAGTTGGATATTTAATTGAGTTGGTGAAATCATGTGCTACCCCCTGCCTAGCTTGTTATTTTTTGGAGATTATTAAGGTGGGCGACTCAATTTTGTTTTTTTGATTTTGTTTAAATGTTTTTGTTGTTGGTATTTTTTTCCCTGTTCTTTCCCGGCCATGGAACCTTATGAGGAATATTGTCTTGAAGCAATTTTTTGTTTATGGATTTTATTGTTAAATAAAAAAAGAAAAATGCAGCTAAGTAAGTTCAGGGTTGATTTTTATGCCTTTACTTAAGGCATTTTACCATTCCAGTTTCCAAATGCAATGCATTGCTATGAAACTTCAAAACCGGAATCCAAAACTATAAACGAAGATTTTAAGCATTATTTCACTTTTCAAAACAAATGTAAAACTAAATTCAAAACTGTGAAACACAAAAGCAGTTATATTTTAAGTGAAAATTCTTACATCTGCTAAAGCATCTACCTGATAATATCCACCCTACCATCTGTAGTAATAACGAAACAGAAGTTAATATAATTTTATAATCTAATAGTATTTATATCATAATTTTTATTAATTTATATTAATTATATTAATATATGTTATATTAATATATATTAATATATTATATTAACATATATTATAATAATTATATATTAATTTATATTTACATTTATAATATATTATATATTTATAATATAATATAATAGTATATATAATACAATTTAATAGTTAACAGTTAATATAATTTTTTTTTCAGCTGCTGGTTGGGTTCTCACATTAATCGCTGTTAGTCAAATACCGATTTGGGCTTTTATAGCTGTAAGAAAACAAACAGGAAATACACTATTTGAGGTAAATATTCCAAAGTTTATTGGGTGTTGCGATTTTACTATGCTGGACTTTTTATATTTATAACCACCCTTATCATCTATATAAGATGATATTATCATATACAAACGGCACAGAAATTGTCATGCATGATTGTTGACTGCATAGAATTATTGGTAATTAAATTTGTGAAAAATGTACTACTTTTGGATATCATTAAAGGCAAATAAGAAAAAAATTGTAGAAAGACTAGTTTTACATATTAGTAGCCATCGTATTACTGACAAATCTGAAAAAAAAAACATGGAGACTCAAAGCCCGCTCTAACTAGGAATTTGGAGCTTATTACATTAGAATGCCAGTCTGGCCCTGGGGCCTGGAGCATAATATCTTTAGAAGGATTTTTTTACCCGAATATTCAGCGGCAACTTTTATTTTTACTGTAACTTGGTCTTTCATTACAATGGAATTGACTTTTTTTTTGTATCAAATGACAGCATTTGATTAAGACTAACGTCCAAATGTTCAAAAAGATCATTTACACACAATATAAAAAGCTTACCAATTATAGAACCTTCCGTTAATGGTTTATTAAGATCGGCAAGATTAACATGTGTTTGCCCAAAATGATATCCACGCCATAACGTTTGATCGGCTAATAGTACTTAATCTCATTTGAGCTTTAAAAAGTAAGATTTGTTGTCAAAATATTTGGATTCTTGAATCTTTTGGTTCAAATCTCTTTGCTTTGTACGTTCAAATTCACTAGAAATGGGGGATTATGTATAATAGTGATAAAAGGGTCATTGGGGGACTCGTTATTAATCTTTCTAAGAGTCAATAGAAGTGAAAGAATGAAAATGAAGAAGATTCCCTAAAACTAGCTTGGACTTGACTTTAATTCCCCATTGTCCGCTACTATGTTATATATTAACTGAAAAAAGCTACTGATCTACAAGACTTCTAAATTGTATGTTTTTTTTACGATTGAACATTAAATATTTTTAATCGAAACAGTCCATGATTAAAATTAAACAAATACAGGACATAGGGAGAAAAATAAAGAAAATTTTCACACTAGAAGCAGTATTGTGCAGTGGCGGAGTAAACAAAACAAAGTTTTGATTATTTAAAAAAAACTGAATCTGAAAGTGAAAAGATTAGGAAGTTTAACAATAAGAAAGTAGAGGTGTAAGAATCGAGAAAAAATGAATTAGTGATAAAGTCATTTATCACTAGTCCATATATGACTAAAGTCATATAGACTAGTCCATATATGACTAAAGTCATATAGACTAGTCCATATATGACTAAAGTCATATAGACTAGTCCATATATTACTAGTAAGTATTTCTAAGTCTATGTCATGAAAGGTTTTATCTCTTTTAATAACTTTTCAGAAAATTGGACCTCTTCTCGGACTGGCTATAATACAATCTACAAATTTTATTTTTATTAGAGCATTGATTGGTGAATTGGGGGGAATTAACCAATCCAACCTTCGGCTGATCATAGCATTTTCCTCTGTTAGACGTTTATCCTGATTAATAGTTAATATAAGTAGATTTTTCTTGATATTAATTTATTATATAACTTATTTGATTATCCTATATTTTGTTGTAATTTTATTACAACAAAAGGGTACATACTCCCTCGCCCAAATGAATAATAATGCTAGATTAATTTAATCTTCTCTCTTTAGCTGGACTACCCCCTTCTTGGGATTTTTTATTAAGTGGATATCTCTGGAAATAAATATTGTCTATCACCTGTCTATCAGTCTATTTTTATTTTAAGATTGCTATAAGATCTCTTTTATTCCCCTCAGAGGTAAAGTCTAAGCAAATAGAGATCCTGGGTATTCTATCGATAGGGTTTAATATTTTCTTCCTCTATTCTTTTTATAAAGCTTTAAGTTAATTAAACTACCAGCCTTCAAAGCTGGAAATAAGAGGTTCGTAAGCTTTACTAATTTACACTTAACATAGATGAGGGTATTATCTACATAATTACAGTATCAACGTAATCCTTTTTATCAGGCACCTCATCTCTTCTTATTATATATGAAATGTAAATTTCTCTTTAAGAATCAAAATCTAAATCTAAAATTAAATAGTGATGTTTTTTACTATTTAATAAAGTAGAATTGAGAGAAAGAGTCAAACTGTAGCGTAAAGAGCGGGGCGTTGAAAGGGTACATCCTCTTTCATACACGGAGTAATTTCTGTTCGTTTTAAGTTTTAATGTTGCTCCTTACTTTCAGTTAAAAAACTAGTTTTATTTTATTTAATCCCTGAAAGGCTCAGACTTGTAGTCAAACGAAGCCCAAAACGAATATAAATTTCTTTACAAGCTATTCTCTTATATGAAAATCTTTTTTTAAGTTTATCGGTTTTATGGACTATTTATCTCTTGAGCAACTCGCTTATAAAATGATTAAAAAGTATGAAAACATTGCAAGAAAATTAAAAGCAAAGATTTTAGAAAAAAAGAAATTTTCGGTCCGATTTAATAAATTCAATGCTTGGAATATTTTATTTGTCGTGTCCAAACGAAAGTGTTTTTTTTTTGCACTTTTCGAATTATCAAGTAAATTTTTTAAGTATATTCAGTGAATTATTGAATTATCAGATTATTGGAAGTGATGAAAGACTTATGGCTAATTAAAGCTAATTAATAAAAGAGAGTTATAGCTAATTAAAGAAAAGCTAAGACAGAAAGTCTCTGTAAGATCTAAAGCTGGCTTAATTTTTTCAGAGTTGTATAAAAACGATTAATTTCACTTCGTGATAGTGATCTATTATCCATCCTAGGGCAGAACTAAGGTAGATAGGTTGGTTAGGTTAGAAGGCATAACAGATCTCTAGTTAAACTATGTCCAATAATTGAATATTAACTGCAGTGGAGGAATGGGGGTGATTAAGAAAAGCTTAAAATTCGACTTTAAAACATTACTCACTCTGTCTAGAATTTTTGGAATTAAGAGTTAGGCCCTGTTTTAGAACTTGTATCTACTTTGTTTACTTAGTTTATGTATTATTTCTTCATAATGTAAATTTTAAATATACGAAGATCTAATAGGCCTACTCATATTCTCACAAATAATAAGGATACCCAACCTGTTATGATTTTTTTGTACCATATATTCTTGCAACTATTCCTTTTTTTAGAAACTGAAAAATGCATGCAAGCCAACAAAAGAATGGGGCCCCAAAAACCCAAGTGAACGTCAAGATTGGGTACAACACTGCCAAAAAAATGAGATTGACACGGGCGACAACTCTTTGGACTTTTATTTCTATCAACGATGGTATCAATGGAATCAAAGACACTACGTAGTTAACGAATAAAGATGGGCACTTATATGGCTTATTTCTTTTTTTTAACAGTATCTTATGTAAAAAATTGAGCTGAATTGTGAATGTTTTATTTCCTAATTTTCTTTGTTTTTACTTTGTAAGAAATTTAGTCTTTAAATTTAGTTTCCATCACGTCAGATGTATTTATTTCGCTTTAGTATGTATATTTATCTTTTTCAATATACTGATTCTTTTAATTTTGTGTTGCATAATCCTAGCTTAGTCTATTGATGAAAGTATATATGGTAAAATATAAATCCTATGCAAGAAGTTTGTCCAAAATCAAAATATCTTATACCCGTGGTTTGTACTTTTTCTCTGGCGCTGAAGACCGCCTACCCGCATATGGAATTCAGTAACACCACAAAAGTTGTGCATGCCTCTCAAACAGTTCGTTGTAACGAACTGTAAGTAAGGAGCGATGTGGCTGAATAGTAACAGATATTCTAAGAAAAAGAGTCTTGATGACAATAGATACATCAAAAGAACCAAACATTCACGCTTCTTTAAAATATTTAAAGTTCATCAAATTTAATGTTTACCCATCAAAAGTTACGAGCCTGAGAATATTTGACCAATTTTAGACAAAGGAAGGAAACACGCCCAAAACATCAAGTGACCTTAATGGAAATCACTCCATCAGATTCAATATACAGAGAACCCTAGTATAGAGTTTTCAAGCTCCTACGTACAAAAATGTGGAAGGTTGCATTGTTTGCCAGAAAGAACACCACGGATGCGTGTTTGTGTTTTTCTTCACAGGGGCAAGCGAACCAGTAATGGTAAAAGACCGGCAGAGGGCTCATTTGATCGGAAATGAGAAGTTCTAGTACCCTTTTTAAGTGGCCGAAATTATTGAAAGGTAGCTAGGTCCCCTCCCACGTTTATTTTTTTCCATTTTTACCTAAATCTAATAACTATATTTTTGAAGATGACTTTACCGCAGACAGTCTCGGGAGAAAGGGCTGCATGTTTTGAGCTTTTCCAAGGGTTTGCATATAATATCGATTGTTGAGAAGTATACAGGAATTTTCAGAGGAGATTTTTCTGATGGTGGGAGGATAAAGAGGTATTTACTTCGGACAAATTTCAAGTTTTAGCGTAAATAGTGAGGTATTGACGAGGGGACGATAATTCATACAAAAAGTCAGCGAGGAATAGAACACAGGTAGTTTTAAAAATTCATTTCAAGCTATCGTGCATCTATTTGGAATAATTGGCTGGAAATAAGGACCTACATTAAAGCTTAAAACAAAAAAAATTATTCGGTATATAAGGAGGGCTGCTCCCCCCAGAAAAATTAAATAGTAGTATTCCCTCTCTGCTTCTAAACATGAAGAAATGATTTAAGTTTTGACCGGCAATTCCTTCAGGGCAAGCTGTTAGCTGTTATTAAACTTCTTCAAGATGTTGGTGTTTGTTACGCAATAGGCTCTGGGTTTTACTTAATAGTTTATGTTTTTAAAAACCTTCAGGGCTTCTTTACTGCAGGATTTCTAAGATTGCTACCTAATAGTGAATGGTGAATGGAGGGCATCTACCCCCCACCTCTCAAACAAACCCTCTTTTCCCTGAACGTATTCAATCAAAATTTAGAGATAGTAATTTTTTTAAATAATCCAATAACCAGATAACAAAAATTTTGTGGTAAACATAACGTCTCCCCTCAGAGCACGGGAGAAGGGTTGTATACGCCTGGAGGCACATAAAGTTCTTATAGAAGAGAAGCTTTATAAACTTAAGTTCTTATAGAAGAAGAGACTTTAGAGGAGACTCAAATAACTAGAAATTTAAAGTTCTAGCTCCTTTTTTGAGAGTCAAAAGTAACCTGATGGCAGCTAGCCCGACCCCACCGCATTTTTCCCAAGTGTGTCTGATCAAATTTTTGAGACTTCATTTTGTTCAAAATGGGTCAAAAGTCGTATATACAAATTTTGGGGTTTATGTGGGCCTCCAGAAACCGGGAGCAAGTGTTGTAAATTGTGCCTCGGGAAAATATAAGGTTACTATGGAAGGAGTGATCGTATAACTTCGTTGGAGTTCATTCAATTGGAAATTTAAATTTCGAATACCCTTTTTAAGTCTGAAAAGGGACTGGAGGGCAACTAACCCTCCTGCCTTCTTTACCTCAAATCCATCCGATCGGATTTTTTAGATAGCTATTTTTTTTAAATAAGTCAAACGATCGGATAACAAAACCTCAAGGGTAAGTGCAACCCCTCAAAGCCCTGGGACAAGTGTTACATGTTATGTCCAGGGGTTCATACAAGATTCTTAGGTGACGATTTTGAAAATAGTTTAAAGATCGGATGGACCAAGCCCCCACCCCCCTCAACAAACTTATGAACGATATTTTAATCCAAAATTTAAGTGAGCTGACTCCTGTCTTTCTCTGCATGAGCCCACCTACCCCCGAAAAAAAACTATTAACGGTGTTTTATTCCAAAAATTACGGCAACTCACTCCTTGCCCAATCTCCTCCAAAAAAACGACTTATTAGCAATATTATATCCCAGAACTGAGGGAAGTTGACCCCTGGTCCTCCATGGCCTGATTTCCTTCCCTCCCCACAAAGATTATCAATGATATATCATGGGAACTGACCTGTGGCTGTCCCTCCATGGGCTGACCCCTCCCCACACCCCCGAAAAACTTATTATCGATATTTACTCAAAAAACCATGGGGACTGATTCCTGGCCCTCCCTCCATGCCCCCCAACAAAAACTTACTAATGATATTCTATTCCAAAATTCATGGAAATTCAATTTAATTTTATTAGCTCTTACCAAAACTGTTCAAGACACCTATATTCTTCAATACAAAAAAGGGTATGGCTGCTGTCCATTCGTCTAACGGTAAAAGCATAAGGCCTACTGCGTATTTGGTTCTTTACTAAACAATTTATGTTACACAACTACAGAAGAGAGAATAATGAGGACTTTTTTCCCCCAAGACAGTGAACCAACAAAAACTATTTGAATATTTCGGCCCTATGTCTAAGGGCCGTCTTCACCAAGAAAATAATATTTTGTTAAAAATTGGAATATTGCAAAAAGAAATTATTCCAATTTTTAATACATACATTTAGTTCAATGAATGAACCTTTTTAGCTTGTAAAATGTTAGCTTTTATCACACAGTCTTGGCTGAACTTTTCGTTAAGAAGCAATGATGGCAAGGATATTTTAAAAAAAGAATGGATTTTTAACCGAAAACTTTTATTGTAAGTTTTTTATTGTATATTGTTTTCTTTGCTGATTCATATGCATTTTCTTTTATTGATTCATATGCATTCTACGCGGCTCACATTAAAAATCTTTCTCGAGAAAAGGGAAAATACATTATTCAAAATTGGAAGCGAGTACAAGATTTTCTATTGTGGTTTTCATGCGCTATTATATTCTATTTTTCGATATCACCGATATACTTACAGTGAATTTCTTAGCATTTATGGTGACAATCCTCGATTGAATGACTTTCTAGTTGAAAGTTTTCTTTCTTATCTGTATAATATAAATTTCAGTGCCCTAAGAGTGAAAAGCTTTAAAAATGTTTGTGAATTTGTTACATATATGAGGGGTTCAACCCCACGTCAGTACCTCGCTCTTTACACTAAAGCTTAAATTTTGTCCCTATTCATTAAGAATGACCCCTGAATCAGAAAAGCCGTAGAATAAATAGTTGAAATTACTAAAAATACTTTAGCGTAAAGAGCGAGATATTGGGAGGAGGTGAGCCCCTCATTAGCGTAATAATTTCTGTTTGTTTTAAGTTTTAATGCTGCTCCATACTTCCAGTTGAAAAAACTTTTCATATTTATTTTTTCATTGGATTTTTCTAAATAACACTAGAAAATCCTGCGCTCCCTTCCTGGAAATTTTCTTCCCCCATGACAAATTCCTCGATGGAAAGTCCCCCAACATGTCCCCCTCTTCTCAACCCCTCCCTCAACCAAAAAATCCCCCTGAAAACGTCTGTACACTTCCTAATAACCACTACTATATGTAAGCACTGGTCAAAGTTTGTAACTTGTAGCCTCTCCCGCCGGGACTGTGGGGGAGTAAGTCGTCCCGAAAGACATGGTTATAAGGTTTTTCGACTACGCTGAATAAAATGGATATCTCAGAATTTTGATCCGTTGACTTTGGAAAAATAATTAGCGTGAGAGGCCTCCAATAACTAGGTTCCCTTCAATTTTTTTGGTCACTTAAAAAGGGCACTAGAACTTTTCTTTTCCGTTAGAATGAGCCCTCTGGCAACATTCTAGGACTATTGGGTCGATACAATCACCGCTGAAAAAAAAACAAAAAAAACAAACAAACAAATAAACACGCATCCGTGATCTGCCAAAAAAATACAAAATTACACATTTTTGTAGATAGGAGCTTGGAAGTTCTATAATAGGGTTCTCTGATACGCTCAATCTGATGGTGTGATTTTCGTTAAGATTCTATGACCTTTAGGGGGTGTTTCCTCCTATTTACTAAAATAAGGCAAATTTTCTCAGGCTCGTAACTTTGGATGGGTAAAACTAAACTTGATGAAACTTATATATTTAAAATCAGCATTAAAATGCGATTCTTTTGATGTAGCTATTAGTGTAAAAATTCCATTTTTTAGAGTTTTGGTTACTATTGAGCCGGGTCGCTCCTTACTACAGTTCGTTACCACAAACTGTTTGATAGGGGTTTCAAGCTCTTATAAGGAAAAATGTTGAATTTTCGCATCTTTTCCAGATAAAAGATCACAGATGTATGGTTTTTTCTTCAGAGGTGATCGTATCGAACCAATAGTCATAGAACTTCGGAAGAGGGCTCATTTGAACGAAAATTAAAATTTCTAGTGCTCTTTTTTGTGTGACCAAAAGAATTGGAGGGCAACCAATTACACGTCTCTTTATTCTTAAAAATAGTTCTATCAAAATTTTGAGATAGCTAAATTTAAAAAAGATAGACAAAACTTACTAAATTTAAAAAGATAGACAAAACTTCGCTTTATGAGAGGATTTCAGACATGAAATGACATTCAGTGTACCCTGCTCCCTCCGAAAACATATACCCCGGAAACACAGATTCACAGAAGAAAAGCTTCCGTGTAATTTTTCCAGGAGATATTTTTCCAGGTTTCCATATAAAAAATGGAAAAACAACCCTAAAGTACAGTGTAATTACTGGGACGCCTGCAATAATTTCGAAAACGATCTTTTTCATATTATTATGGAAAGGATTTGTCTCGCCCTTCACAAATTTCGAAAAGTATCGGTCTTATTATCTCTTTAATAAAAAAAAAAGATTCAAAGAAGATATTTTTCTCCCAATATATTTTCGTTTATTACTGACAATTAATCAAAACAAAACTTTTTCTACAAAATTAAGTTTTTTTTGTAAACCAAAAATAAGCAAAAATAAAATCAAATAATCTACCAAGCGTAAAACTACTACAACCACCATCAATAAATAAATCAAACCCAAAGACGAACGAAAATTACAATAAATAACCGAGTTCAACTCAAAATAAACAGAAATTAGCATGATTAGGGATCACATACCCTTTGCCTACTCAAGGCAAGAACATAACTTACACCGCATTGAAAAAAAACTATATATTTTCACTGTAATAAACAATAAATTATTAAGATTTTAAACAATAAATATGAGTATATGGATATTGATCTGGTAACGCACACACGTTTGTATTTTTTCAGTAGAGTGTAAATTATGTTCTAGCCTTGAGAAGCCATTGGGGTTGTGAGCCCTAATCCTGTTAATTTCTGCTCGTTTTGGAAATAAATATAATCCCTGCAGCTGGACTGCATGATTTTTACACGCTGATTTTTATTTATAAGTATTATTATGGATATCTTCCTGATTATTTTGAAGGAATATTCTGTGAGAGGTTAGATGCTCACCAACACCAACACAGGCAAGGGGTGATATTGAGATTCCTCATTTACTTTCTAATAGGTCTTCTTTTTCTATTATTTAATGAATGTCTAAGCTTTGGAAGAAGCTTAGCGCTGCTGCAAAGGAGTTGGATAGTTCTAATCAATTTAAATCTGAGCTGAGACTGGAGTTACTTGGTAAATATACTTATTTCTAGGAATTTTCCACTAGCCTTTTAGGGATTTGAAAAAAAAAATTAAAGTGGAAACACTGGTTAAATTATTTAAAAAGGAAGACAATAGTTGTCGTGGGGTTTCAGAAAGGTTAAGGGTATCAAGGTGAAACTTCCAGATATTATTAAAAGACTGATGGCTCTCAAAAGGTTGTATCTGGAATATTTTAAAAACAGCTTAAGGTAGTAATTTGAAACTTTCAGAGGATGTTAAATGGAATGTCAAGCCAAATCGATTAACCCCTAAGTGCGTCGATATTGTAAAAAGGGCGCATCTGCAATGTCTAAGAAACGGCTAAGAATATTAAGTTCAACCTTTCAGGGAATCTTGAGAGAAGTTTGAACTAAATTAAAGCCATTTAAATATTGTCTAATGTGCGTCTAGGTTATGAAAAGGGCGCACCTGTAATATTGCGGAAACGACTAAGCATATAAAGATCAAACTTTCAAGGGAAGTTTAAAGGATTTCGGACCAAATCAGAAAACACCAGAAAAGTTTTTACATGGGGTAATATTGCCGTGCCTACATCCCCCATCTCGTGAAATTTGGACCTTTGTCGTTAGTTGAACGCGTAAACTTTTATGGCACTTGGTATTAACCAAGTGACATATAGCAATCGCAAATTCTGTCGGTCTGTCTGTCTGTCGGTATTTTTATTGGGGTATTTTTATCTTACGAATAGGTAATCGGATCTTAATGAAACTTGATATATATATAGAAGGGTCTTATGTCTCAGATGCTCCATTTTCAATCCGAATTGGATCCGCGGGTATAGGGGGTTGGAGGGGGAAACAGATATCTTGGAAAACACTTAGAGTGGATCGGGATGAAACTTGGTTGGAAGAATAAGCACAAGTCCTAGATACGTGATTGACATAACCGGACGGAATCCGCTATCTTTGGGGGAGCTAGCGGTTGTTAATTTGGAAAAATTAGAAAAATTGAGGCATTTTTAACTTAAGAACGGGTGACCGGATCTTAATGAAATTTGATATTTAAAAGGATCCTATGTCTCAGAGCTCTAACTTCCAATCCCGACCAGATCTGTTGACATTGGGGGGAGTTGGAGAGGGAAACCGGAAATCTTGGAAAACGCTTAGAATGGAGAGACTGGGATGAAACTTTGAGGATAGAATAAGCAAGTTTCGTAAATAAGTGATTGACGTAACCGGACTCGATCTGCTCTCTTTGAGGGAGTTGAGGGGTGGGGTTCACTCCTTTGGCGAGTTTGGTGCTTCTGGACGTGCTAGGACGATGAAAATTGGTAGGCGTGTCAGGAAGCTGCACAAATTGACTTGATAAAGTCGTTTTCCCTGATCCGACCACCTGGGGGGCTGAAGGGAGAGGAAAAATTAGAAAAATTGAGGTATTGATAACTTACGAGTGGGTGATTGGATCTAAATGCATTTTGATATTTAGAAGGACATCGTGATTCTGAGCTCTTATTTTAAATCCTGACCGGCATTAAGCCTCTGATTTTCCCTTTAAATCAATCTATTGAATCTTAGAATTTTGTTAGAGCTCATAACATATGAAATTTTTTGTATTTCGTATAAGGTCCAAATTTCACGAGATGGGGGATTTAGGCACGGCAATATTACCCCATGTAAAAACTTTTCGTAGGGGGAGGAGACATTTAAACTGCAGAAAAGTATTCAGAAAGCGTAAAATAAAACGGGAGAAAAGTATTCAGGAAATAGAAATGGGTTCACTATATCGGGGAAACAAGGTCTTGATTTTCATATTGAACTAGCAAACATCAATTATCGACTAGTTTCTTGACTAATGCAATTGAGACACCTTTTGTTTCTGAAATTCGTCTAAAATTTTTCCAGATTTCTTTGGCTGCAGCAATTAATTGAATTTAATATTGACAACTTTATGTTTTGTTCAGATCTCAGACATATTTCGATCTATATATCTGTTTACACAAACCACCTGAAACGCGTTGTTTACATTTATTATAGGATTTCAAAGGAAATCGTATGATGAAATTTTTGGTCAAATAGATATAAAAGAAATCTGTGAAGCTTATTACAGTGAATAGATGATGTTATAGTCAAAGGGAATGTAGATATTCTTATTAAATATTTCCAAAACGAATGGATGATGATATTTTCACTGAAAAAGAAGAGCCATCACCCCCTCCCCCCAAAAAAAAGAATTGACGACTTAGGAGATATGGAACAAGTTGTAGTGACCGATCAAATTGAGGGAGAAGAGACCCATCCTGTGTACTCCACTACCGGAAAAAACTAAATTCATGTTCACCAGAAATATTTTGAAAATAACTAATGCTTCATAGGTTATTTAAGAACCTATACTCTGAACATCTGACTATTGCAAATGCTAATAATCCAGGAGAAGTTATTGAGGGATAAGAAACACTTTAGAAAATGATGTATAAGAAAGTGTAATAAGACAAATTCAGAAATAGGAAAAAACTTTTTTAGGTGCCCGCAATTCACCAGAATTATGTAGAGATTTGATTATGGGAATAAGTCTCATATTAGCGTGTTTTCAGCGCTGAGGAACAAGCATTTCAAGAAAACACGGGTGAATGACGTATGATGTATGCTAGTGGCTTTGTGATGAATGAAACAAAGCAAACTCTTGTATTCAACATCGGCTCAATCCTCTCTGAAAGATCCAACTTAATACCCTTAACCGCTCTTGAAATATTGGAGATACACCGTTTAGACAACCTGGATGCACAGAGGATTGAGGTTAAGATCCCCCTCCACATTCCCGGAAGGTTGTAACTGAGTACCCGTCATTATTCCAGAGATACTCGATATTCACCATTTTGACAACCTAGATGCACGTTCCGTCGTTTGATTTAGTTCAACATCCTCCTTAGTGATTTGTAAATTTGAAATTTTATGCTCTTAGCCTTTCTTGAGACACTACAGGTACAACCTTTTGATAACCTGGATGCCAGTGGTGTTTTCTGATTTGGTCCGAAATCCTCTAAACTTCCCTTGAAAGTTCGATCTTTATATCCTTAGTCGTTTCCGCAATATTAAAGGTGCACCCTTTTCATAACCTAGATGCACATTAGACAATATTTAAATGGCTTTAATTTAGTTCAAACTTCCCTCAAGATTCCCTGAAAGGTTGAACTTGATATCCTTAGCCGTTTTTTAGACATTGCAGATGCGCCCTTTTTACAATATCGACGCACTTAGGTGTTAATCGATTTGGCTTGACATTCCATTTAACATCCTTTGAAAGTTTCAAATTACTACCTTAAGCTGTTTTTAAAATATTCCAGATACAACCTTTTGACAGCCAGCAGTCTTTTAATAATATCTGAAAGTTTCACCTTAATACCCTTAACCTTTCTGAAACCCCATGAAAACTATTGTCTTCCTTTTTAAATAATTTAACCAGTGTTTCCACTTCAATTTTTTTTTTAAATCTCTAAAAGGCTTGTGGGAAATTACTGGAAATCTATATTCTCAATACCGAAATCCCTACTAGAAGTTTCCCCATTTTCTGACTATCTTTTCAAGTCACCAGTAAAACCTTATTATGCTGACTTTTAAAAGCATTTGTTTAAGACGACTTGTTTGCAACTCAAGACCTCATTGATATGTCTTCTTCTGACGTTTAAAACAATGCTTTGTATTTATCGACTAGTTAAGATCAGTTTTGATTTACAGACTCCAGTGCCAGAAATCAGATTCTGGACCATACAAAAATATTTTGTTTGTTTGTTTATTCTTTGCCATTATTTTTTCTTTCTCTATTACTATTTTCGAACCACTCGTTTTTATTTGAATTGGTATGAAGGATTGGCATGAATGATATCCAACTGGTCAGTTTTTCAAGCATCATTTTTGTCTTGACTTTTTTTTATATTAGTAGTAGAACAACATTTACTATCAAAACAATGGTAAATCATATTAATAGCACAGCAAAAGCATAGCTTGCGAGGCTATGCTATTAGACAACAAACGATAACGAGAAAAGAAAAGCTAAAAAAAAAAAACTAAAAAAAAAATAAGGGAACAACTTTTACTATCAAAACAATGATATATCATCAGTGCCAAAACAATCCACATAATCAATTATTCTACAAAAAACATATTGTATCGAAATCTTGAAGCAACAAAATAAATAAATAATAATTTATTTAAATTATTCTAATTAGAATAAATTATAATTAATAATTAGAATAAATTATTCTAATTATTATTATTTCTAATAATAATTAGAAACTAAATGAGGAATCTCAATATCACCCCTCGCCTGTGTATCGTGTTGGTGAGTATCTGGCCTCCCACAGAATATTCCTTCAAAAAAATCAGGAAGATATCCATAATAATACTTATAAATAAAAACCAGCGTGTAAAAATCATGCAGTCCAGCTGCAGGGATTATATTTATTTCCAAAACGAGCAGAAATTAACAGGATTAGGGACGTTAACAGGATTACGTTACCAGATCAATATCCATATGCTCATATTTATTCTTTAAAATCTTAATAATTTATCGTTTATTTCAGTGAAAATATTTAGTTTTTTCAGTACGGAGTAAATTATGTTCTTGCCTTGAGTAGGCAAGGGGTATGTGATCCCTAATCATGCTAATTTCTGTTTATTTTGAGTTGGAATCGGTTATTTATTGTAATTTTCGTTCGTCTTTGGGTTTGATTTATTTATTGATGGTGGTTTGTAGTAGTTTTACGCTTGGTAGATTATTTGATTTTATTTTTGCTCATTTTTGGTTTACAAAAAAAACTTAATTTTGTAGAAAAAGTTTTGTTTTGATTAATTGTCAGTAATAAACGAAAATATATTGGGAAAAATATTTTCTTTGAATCTTTTTTTTTATTAAAGAAATAATAAGACCGATTCTTTTCGAAATTTATGAAGGGCAAGACAAATCTTTCCCATATTAATATGAAAAAGATCGTACTTCAGGGTTGTTTTTCCATTTTTTAGATGGAAACCTGGAAAAATATCTCCTTGAAAAATTACACGGAAGCTTTTCTTTTGTGAATCTGTGTTTCCGGGGTATATGTTTTCGGAGGGAGCAGGGTACACTGAAAGTCATTTCATGTCTGAAATCCTCTCATAAAGTGAATTTTTGTCTCCTAGTACTGCTTATTAAAACCGATAACCATAGAAAAAGAGTATAGGTTTATGCCACTTATATGTGCGTGCAGTTTCGGAACCTTTCAACCACGCTGAACATATAGCTATCTTAAAATTTTGATAGAACGATTTTTGAGAATAAAGAGACGCGTTGGTTGCCCTCCAATTCTTTTAGTCACACAAAAAAGAGCACTAGAAATTTTAATTTTCGTTTAAATGAGCCCTCATCCAAAGTTCTATGACTATTGGTTCGATACGATCAGCCCTGAAGAAAAAACAGCACATCTGTGATCTTTTATCTGGAAAAGATACAAAAATTCAACATTTTTCCAGATAAGAGCTTGAAACCTCTATCAAACAGTTCGTGGTAACGAACTGTAGTAAGGAGCGACCCGGTTCAATAGTAACCAAAACTCTAAAATGGATTTTTACACCAAATAGCTAAATCAAATGAATTGCATTTTAATGCTGATTTTAAATATGTAAGTTTCATCAAGTTTAGTCTTACCCATCAAAAGTTACAAGCCTGAGAAAATTCGGCTTATTTTAGAAAATAGGGGGAAACACCCCTTAAAAGTCATAGAATCTTAACGAAAATCGCACCAACAGATTCAGCGTATCAGAAAACCCTATTATAGAAGTTTCAAGCTCCTATCTACAAAAATGTGGAATTTTGTATTTCCTGGCAGATCACGGATGCGTGTTTATTTGTTTGTTTGTTGGCTTTTTTGTTTGTTTGTTTTGTTTGTTTGTTTTTTTTTCAGGGGTGATCGTATCGACCCAGTAGTCCTAGAATGTTGCCAGAGGGCTACTTCTGACGGAAATGAAAAGTTCTAGTGCTCTTTTTAAGTGACCAAAAAAAATTGGAGGGCACCTAGGCCCGCTCCCACGCTAATTATTTTTCCAAAGTCAACTGATCAAAATTCTGAGATTGCCATTTTATTCAGTGTAGTCGAAATACCTTATAACTATGTCTTTCGGGACGACTGACTCCCCCACAGTCCCCGCGGGAGGGGCTACAAGTTACAAACTTTGACCAGTGCTTACATATAGTAATGGTTATTAGGAAGTGTACAAACATTTTCAGGAGGATTTTTTGGTTGGGGGAGGGGTTGAGAAGAGGGGGACATGTTGGGGGAGAAATTATTTCGTATATGAAAAGGGCTGCTTCCCCTTTCTTCTCTTTACTTTCTTTTTCCCTTTCTTTCTCTTTATGCTAAAGTTTGACTCTTTCTCTCAACTCTTCTTTTTAAAACAGTAAAAAGCTTTAGCGTAAAGAGCGGGGCGTTGATGAGGAAGCAGCCCCTTTCATATACGAAGTAATTTCTGTTCGTTTTAATTTTTAATGTCGCTCCTTACTTTCAGTTAAAAAAAACTTGTTTTGTTATTTAATTTCTGAACGTTTTTGAATCAATGCATGTTTTGATTTTGGCTCTCCGCAAAGGAATAATTAAAACGAAATTTGCATATTTATTTTTTTGGCTAAATGGCTTTCTCATAGTTTTGATCGAATGATTTTGAGAAAAAAAGGAGTGGGGGAGGAAGCCTAGTTGCCATCCGATTTTTTGGTTACTTAAAAAGGCAACTAGAACTTTTAATTTTTTACGAATGTTTTTATTAGCAAAAGATATACGTAACTTATAAATTAGCTTACGTAACGAACTTTTGTATTCTCATGTTTTTATTACATATATGAGGGGTTCACCCCCACGTCAGTAGCCTACCTCGCTTTTTATACTAAAGCTTAAATTTTGTCCCTATTCATTAAGAATGGCCCCTGAATCACAAAAGCCGTAGAATAAATAGTTGAAATTACTAAAAATACTTTAGCGTAAAGAGCGAGGTATTAGGAGGAGGTGAACCCCTCATATGCGTAATAATTTCTGTTCGTTTTAAGTTTAAATGCTGCTCCTTACTTCCAGTTGAAAAAACTTTTTCATATTTATTTTTTCATTGTGTTTTTCTAAATAATGCTAGAAAATCCTGCGCTCCCTTCCTGGAAATTTTCTTCCCTCATGACAAATTCCTCGATGGATTCAAAAGGGCCATGGGGAGAAGGATGGTTGCCCTTCTGTCACGTTTGACTTTGAAAAAAGGCAGTAGAACTCTCAACTATTAACGATCAAAATCGTTCAATTAGGCACGGAGGACACATTCGTAGCTTATAGTATTTTCCTAAGTAATCTTTAAAAGTAGCCTGGATGGGAGATTCATTTTTGTATGACTAAAACGCAAATAAGCTTCTTGAACTCTACCTCCTTTGCATTTATAATCGAAACAACAATATAATAATAAGCAAAACGTCTAAATTTAATTGTCTTCACTAAATTTTTATTCCCTGCTAAATTTTCACTGCACTTGCCAATTATGACTAATAGCCATAGTAAACACGCCACCCATATTACCAGCATATGGCGTATGATCTTTATTAACTCTAAAACCCCAATGGGTGGTCAATACACAAAAAGACACGTTTATTTTTAAACCAAAAATATAAATATTCTGAAGGAAATGTTCTCTCTACGTCATACCCATATGAACTAACTTTCCTAGATTCTCTGTCCCCTAAATCATATCCCTTACATAATGTAGACGTCAACGGAGATCAAGGTGCCACTTCCGAGTTCCAGAAATTTTCTTCTAGTTTGAAAGTTTTCGAGGATTATTTTTGTTCAGAACTATTCCCCCTTTACTGAGCCATTTGACGAAAATTCTAGGTTTCTAGATTAAATAGTTAATGAAATTCAATTCAAAAAAAAATTCAACAGACGGTTCAAAAAGGTTATTGTAACTTTACAAAAGCCTAATTAATAGTAGCACTAATAACTTTATTATTGCTATTCCATAAATACTAACTAGTAGCTTTGTCAGAAAACACAAAAGTAATAGTGTGTTTCATTTTGTAACCACATTCTATCTATACGTCATCTATTTTGAATTGATAATTTTTTAAGTATATTTGTAACAATTAATATATTGAAAAAGATAATTACAAGTCAAAAACAAAACAAATAATTCATTTGAGGGTATTACAATCAGAAAAGAATATAACGAAAAAAATCATAATGAAATACAGTTGAAACTCCTAACAATGTGTGTACATAATAAATCGGTTGATTAATAAAAAAATGGACTCATGTTTTGAACACGAGAAGCACACATAAAAGACATTCAAACTTACTTGAAGAGAAGACGATTCGAAGAATATTTTTCGTTCATTTTCGAAATGTAACAACAAAATACAGGATAAAATTTTTATTACGATGAAATTTGAATATTTCTGTATAATGTTTTCTTTCAAAAGACAATAGTCAAAATTTCCAACATTAAAATTATTTTAAACGTTCCAGAACGGAAATTATCATAGGCTTAATTCGTTTTTTACATAGCTGAACTTATTTATGAACGAATTTACTAGGGACAGAAAATGAAATCAAGCAATGTATATGATTTTTTCTATCTGGATTGTTTTATATCCTAAAATGCATCTGAATTAACGGTAAAGACAGATAGCACTGTCATGATACGAAACGTTTCATAAAAAGACATGCTGATAGCTACTCCTACTTCCTATAATGGAAGTAGCGTTCGCTAAGGAAATTGAAGAGAATTGCAAATAATTTAAAATGGATAACCTTAGGATACTTTTTTTCGGAATGGTTAAGTCGTTGCTATCACCACATGACATCTGACGTGTTCATACCTCTGAGAGGTTTAAAAGAGGGATCAGGGGGCACTGTGGGTTCAATCACACTTCGATTCCCCTTTGATCTGCTGATCCTACCTTTGAGAACAGCTTTCAGACAGTTGTTGGTGATTATCTTAGAAGTATGAAAAGTCATCTACAATCCTTAGACATGACAGCGAGGAAGTACGTAAATAAGTTATGGCATAAGAGTACAAAAAAGTAGCAAACAGTCTTGAAATTCAAGCTGGTTTGAGTGCAACTTAAACGTGAATTTGAAAAATGGCTTTTATTTTATATAAGAAATAAAGCAAGATTTTTTTAGTTCAACTAAAAGATTCTTACGTGTACACATGTTGCCCACTTCTGTAGCCTGAGTGGCCTTGAAAGGAGACAATTTCTTTGAGATGCAATAAAAAAAAAATAAAAGAATATAGGAATTATGCAGCTTCAAACACTAATACTAAAAAATAAAGTTTGAGAGAAAGCTATTCTTACTTTTATGAGATGCAAAAAAAAAATGAAAGGAATCACCTGTTATTTAACGTAAACACTAAATGTTAAGAAAAATTATCTAAAGAAAATTAGTCTGCCTTTAATGAGATACAACAAAAAAAAAGATAGAAGAAAACAGCAATTATTTAGGGGAAACACTGAATAAACAACAAAAGAAAACAAAAAGAAAGTTACTCCATACAATAAACATTCAAATTATTCCTCAAATATTGCAAAATTAACTAGAAAAATATACTCTATCTTCCATAAGAAATTATTTATTGTGGAAAATCAAATTTTATCAAATAGCTTTTAATCACATTCAATAAACTAAAAAAAAAAACATGATATTTCTGTTAACGAATTTTTTTTTCAGTTCTATTTAAGGACAACGTTCATAAGTAAAAACACTAGAGAAAAAGTAATACTGTACATCAGTTTCAGCAGTTACTGCCATATGCTATAGGAACCGTATTCGCTATACTTGGTACGTATGTTACAAAAAACTGATAATAAGTTTAGCTATATGCCCAAGTAGACTTAAAATTCACACGCTAAGTGTATAGTTCAATCACTTGAGTTTTTGGCAAAAGCGCTTACAGCCACTCAAAATTTATTCGTTAATGACATATGGTTTTTGAGTCCACCGTTTGTAGAATTTCCAACTTTTATTACTAACTTCGGTTTCATTTTCTTTGCAGTATTTCAGCCATTCTTGATGTGTGTTTGGATTTTTAGGCCCCCATTCCTTCGTTGGCTTGCAGGCATTTCTGATTTTCTAAAAAAAAGAAAAATTGTGCAGAAACTTGTAGGGATGTTGAGTTGATAAGAACAGAAACTCTATCTCTAATTTAATGGATTGTGCATAAAAATCTTCCTAATTCTTTCGGTAGCTCTTTTTAAACATATAAAAATCCACCTTATCTTTCTTGTAAATCGCAAGTTACATTTTATAATTCTAAAGAAGCTCATTTGTACTTGTTGAAAAATACGGATAATTAAACCTTACTGCCAGGAAAAGTCTTTTCACAATTTTCTAGATCCCCCACTTTACTTCCTGAGGTTTCCGAAGAGAAAGGTTAATAAATTAAAGCTAATTTCCTTCAGAGGAATAGCTCATTCAATAAAAAATAAGATCCTTTCTGAACTAGGGATATTTTTCACGTGGTCTTTTCTAAATCCCCATTCTGGTAGGCATGTCATATAAACTTATTTTCGAAAGAAAGGTACTAATTCGAAAAGAAATGAATGACACGAACCATCAAATGGGAACGAGTCAAAAGGAGGCAACTCTGGAAGACCCTAGGAGAGATAGCGTGACAACTTCAGAAGGACCTTCTTTTGCCTTCTAAAATAAGCAGACTATCGTACATCGCGTAGGAACCTAATGAATGTGCTAAGGAGTTAAACCCATTATGACCCAAAGGAACTTGCAGTATGAAACGAAATCGAAAAATAAACTGTTGATAAATATAGATGGGCATTCTGCAAAGTATCACTCTAGGGACTGGAATACAAGGCTTAAACCTCAACTCACAAAATACACAAAAAAATGGCAGGATAGTTATGCAGTTGAGTTAATATGACAGAGATCAACAAATCAAAATAATCTCTTAAGTAGTTGAATTAGCTCTAGGCAACAGGAAATATGTGCTGTAATTTATGTCAGAATGATATAGTAGACTCTCCGAACATCAATACAGGGTAAAAGAAAATTTGAATCTTAAGATTATGGAAGTTATGGGAAATTATTCTTTTGTTGCCTTTTTTGGCAATTAATATGAAGTAATTAATCATAAAATTAATTAAATGAACTGAATCTACGAATTAGCTGACAGGGAGTCTGTTACCTTTGCAATTCAAAAGTAAATGGGCAGACACTAGTCTCTACTAAACTTAGAGATTTGCTAGGACAGCTTGTATCTTGTGTGACTGGGCTCATTATTGGTATGAGCGTGATCTCTGTCAATCAGAAGGAATCTTGCGGCATATATTGAGTCACTTATAAGTAGTCTAATGTAAAAAGCCTCGATCTTTGGTCTCTATTATAGTATTTTAGTTTATATTATTCAACTAATTCCAGTCTTGATTTTGTGTAATTGAGTTCAAAACTGACTGCGTTAATATATATAATATATATTATATATAATTATATTTGAAGATACTGTCATGAAAAATCGAGTTTCTTCTAATTGATTTATGCTAAAAATCTTAGGTGTTTGGGACTGATAGCCAATTCATTTGGACTTTATCATTTCCAAAGTCTTTTTACACCACATTTTCACCGTATTTACACCGTATTTGGGACCAGCCACCAATTCATGTGGACTTTATCATTTCCGAAGTCTTTTTACACCGTATTTTCTTAGTGTTTCTTTTTTACTTTTTAACGATTTTGTGTCAAATTAGTAGTGATTTTACACCACTTTCAGCAGTAGTTTTATAATAAAAGTAGCCAGATTATTGAGGCCATTGAACAAGACTGGAATAGGACATTAGTGGACCGAAGAGAAAAATTTTCTAAGTAAAAACTTAGATACAACTGTTAGATGTACAAATACAGAAGATAGAAAAATGAGGACTTTTTTCCCCCAAGACAGTGAAGACAATGAAAGAACCAAGCCTCTTTGAATATTTTGGCCCTATATCTAAGGGCTGTCTTCGGCAAAGAAAATAATAAACAATAACACACTTACAATAAAAGTTCTTGGATAAAAATCCATTTTTTAAAATAACCTAGGCATCATTACTTCTTAACGAAAAGTTCAGCTAAGATTGTGTGATAAAAGCTGACCTTTTACAAGCTAAAGAGGTTCATTCATTTCACTAACTGTATTTATTAAAAATTGGAAAAATTTCTTATTGCTATGTTTGCCTTTTCTGCAAATAATCTTGTAGTTCTTTTGAATACTTCAGCCCTTAGATATAGGGCCGAAATATTCAAATAGGTTTTGTTTGTTCACTGTCTTGGGGGAAAAAAGTCCTCATTATTCTCTCTTCTGTATTTGTATTATGGAAAGGGAGTATGAACTTCGTCATTATTTACTGTTAGACCGACCAACTGGCTATGGCACTTAGATATGATATTGTACTTTGTCCTATATCCAAATTCCAATCAAAATCACTTCTAAAACCTAGAAATAGTCAACAGAATATCTAGTGCAACAGTTTTTTATGCTATTGTCTACTTGTATGGCTAAATGAATTACCGAATGTCGTTCGTTGACAATGTCACTTGTTTTCACAGGATGATAATTACGACATAGAGACGAAACACAATAAAATACAAATATAATATAGTCATATCTTCAAGTAGCAAAATTTCATGTAGTATTTCCATTGACTAAATAAATATACTATATACTAGATAGATACATACTAGATACTATATACTAGATATGTAATAAATATATTAGATTAAGACACTTAGAGACATGCGTTCGTGTTGTGAAAGAGACATATTATGGCTAAGTTGTACTGTTTAACTTCTTTCAAGATCATATCGGGTGCTCTGTTGTAGCTGTTTACCAAAAAGGGGAAGGGAACAAGATTCAATCTGTACAAGATACATCAAATAAAACAGAGGTATGCCATGATGTTTGTTTCTTGATCTCTCTTCAATGATTGAAACAATGTTGTACAGATGAGTTTATAATGGAACGATTTTTTTTCTAAACGGGTGTTTAGTTTTGACTGATTTGTGATCATTACTAAACATAAAATGTAACCAAGTGTCATTTATCTCTTGTTCAGTTCAGTCAGACTCCTCAGAGACATTTATTATGCTCATTAAGTTACACATCTACTCTATGGATATGAATTTATCTGAAAGTTCTAGTTACCTCAAATATTGTCTTGCCTGTCTGTTTTCTGACAGCTATGAAAGCCCAAATAGGTATCTGACTGACGGCTATAAGTGTGAGAATCCAACCAGCAGCTGAAAAACAAAGTTACCTGAATGAAGTTTTATATTTTCGTATACAAGATATCCAATTGACCACTAAACATGAAAATGAACATAGCAAGGCAAATTAGATCCTAAATACGCAGAGAATTATTCTTATACCTACCCAAGGATAGTCCCTAGTTTATGAGTATTACAGCTCCAGTTATATTTCTGGGCTAAAAGCGATACAATTAATACGTTTTGGCAAAAAGTCTCACCAGATACACTTTCGGTTAAAAGATTGGGCATTTTCTTAATAGGTTGCCCATTAAAATTTTGTATTGCATTGATTAGGAGCTGCCTTATTTATATTGCATTTAGTTATATACTAAATATATAGCCTACAATTATATATATAATTCACAGATATTTCTTTTGGCTGTTGTTTTCACTTGACGAAGTACCCTATTTTGCTTGCATTCCTAAGAAGGGACCGGAAGTGTTTTGAAAATTTTGAAAATTGAAAAATTTACTGAAAATTTTAAAGCATGTGAATCCAATTTACTTTAGGATTTGACTTTTTTGAAAATAAATTCATAAAAATATTTTCAACACAACTTGAAATACGGTTTATGTGGGGTAAGTAGAGTAATAGTACTAAATCAGTTTAACTCACTTGTAGCTGAAGTTGGCATATAGCTGTCTCCAATCTTCAGTGGTTCGTATTTGAACAATGAATAAACAAAGATGGCCAAAAGTGTAACTGGTATGAAAAATCCCCATTCTACAACCCAGTAGAAACTTAACTTTGTTCCAATCATGAAATGGATGTCTCTGATAAGATTCTTATAACCTGAAAGTAATTCAATGTAAGTATATCACAAAGTTAAATCAAAAGGGTCTTAGTTTAGCAGTTTAATTTGAAGCCTTTATGAGAAAAATAGAGCAATTTAAAAGTTTTATCTTCTAGAAAATAATAAAAAAGAAGTAGGGGAATGTTGTTACAGCAATGAAGGTTCAAAGTTAAAAATATGTGTGTTTTTTACCTCAACCACTCTTTTTTTATGGATAGAAACTAGAATAAACAAAATGGAATCATGAATCTTTTCTCCAACACCCACAATCTTATTTTTAGTTTTTGTTTACTTTATCTCGCGCCTATTGAAAAGGGACCCTACCTAGACGTGGACTAAAAACTTGAGCTTTATATTTGTAAGTTTGGACTTTCACTTTTTATGTTAAACAATATGTTGCTTTTTTTTCTTTATTTTTAAAGCAATGTAATCTATGTTGAAGCGTTTCAAACCCGTTATTGAATTGTCAATAAGTTTAAAATTTTTAACAAGCTTTAAATCTAATAAACATAACGGCAATTCTTTCTCACCTTTTGCCAATTCCAATACCAAAAGAGTGAGCAATTCTAATATGACTTATTTTATGTAAAGTGCTATCTGTCGCACTCAATAATGAGTTTTTAGTGGCAAAAAATAATCAGAAATAATTACCATAAATCCAGGAGATAGCAAAAGTTTCCAAAATGGCCATGATGAAAATAATGAATCCTCCTCCAAAATAGTCCACGAGATCTAAAATGTACTGTCCACCCTAAAAGTTAAATAATGAATTTTAAATTTTATCACAATATCAGTAACCTGAATTAGAGCATAAATACAAAAAAGACAAAATAAATGCAGCAGGTAATTTACTCTGGAGATCATTCAAATCCAGTCCAACCCTGTTCTAGATTTTTAAAATTAAGATTTATGAATAAAGTGACATATCCCTTTTGGAAAGTTAAATTTTGGCTCCTTATTTTTCGGAATATGTCTTTTAAACTAAGAATATATATTTTTTTAATGACAAACATAGGGTGATACCAACCCTAATTTATTCAATGAAAAATTTCGCCATCTCTAATCTTTATAGTAATTACAAGAACCAATGCCACATTCAACAGAGTTTATTGCAACTAATTGCAGTAATTTATTGAATAAGCGCATAAACTATATTTTTTTAACGTATTTCTTATTATCGAGATGCATTTCTTGCATTTCGATAAAATTTAAACAAAATATTACAAACCCATAAAGACTTTGAAACTAACGAAAAAAATTATAATATATATATATATATATATATATATATATATATATATATATATATATATATATATATATATATATATATATATATATATATATATATATATATATATATATATATATATATATATATATATATATATATATATATATATATATATATATATATATATATATATATATATATATATATATATATATATATATATAAATATATATATATATTATAAATTTTCTATCTCTAAAACATTGAAGTATAGCTTATTAAGCTCTGCTGCAAAACAAGAAAATAATTAATTGCAGTAGGTTTCAATAAGTGCTTTCTTGAAGCATGCTTTTTCTTATTGTAGCTCTTTCAAAAGATCTATTAATTACAGAGACACATCTGCAATTAATAGATGTGTCTCTATTTTTAGTCGGCTTCCAGTGGTGTAATAAGTGGTAAAGTAAAAAGTGGTACAGTACTAATGCACTTATAACCAGTTTTTAAGAAGATTATCTGTGACTTGGCTAGCAATGCTGGCTTGGCTTTCCATAACTAACAAAAAAATCCCTGCCCGATGTTCGCAAGAAGATAATAATTGTCTGAACGAAACCAGGTTGCTAGTGGAAAGTGTTTCTGGCTAGTAAATTATAGAACTAAATTTAAACTATTTCGCTTGCTATTAAAGAAACACTCATTTTTAACTGTTTTCTTTATTTTGTATTTAATAACTTCAAGAAATGATTGGTTTTTCTGAGAACTTTACATAGTCGTAACTGAGATGTCATTATTAATGCTTGCTCATTGAGAAACATTTATTCAGACCATGGAGGCATTGTACGTATTCAAATAGCTTGGATTTTAGAACACGCCTTGTCGCTTGTCCCTTTAAATTTCTAATATAACGAGTTTACGCTGAGATGGCTAAATGAAAACAAGTGAGAGATGTGTAACATTCAAGAATCAAAACTTACTGGTGTAACATAGACAAGTCCGCAGCAAAACCCGATTACTGCAACAACAGCAGTGATTTTCCATCTTTTCCACTGAGGAAAATCATCATTAATAACAGTAATAACACATCCAGTCAAAGAACTTGCACTTCCGACTCCAAGTGTAAATAACATCAAGAAAAAGAGTACAGCAAATAACTGAAAGCGAAAAAAGAGCCCTTACAAATATATGTTTAAATGAGGCACACTACACTTGATTTAATATCCTCGATTCACTACTATTTCATTAAAAAAACAAACTATAAACACCTAAAATAGAAAAACTGAAAGATAATTATAGAATATAATTAAAATATATAAATAGCTTATATATTGAAAAACTGGCAATTGCAAAAATATTTGTATATATTTTGACAACAACAATTCAAAAACAGTCAAAAAGGAAATCAAAAGCTTTAAGCTTAGTAGAAATCGCTGTTAGAACTCGGATTTGATTTAATAATGTCTTTTTAAGACATGAAAAAAAGTTATAATTTTTTTTAAGTTCAGTTCATAATCACTAAAACCGAATCACTAAAACTATTATGTGAACTGTAAAAATATTTATGG
Source organism: Artemia franciscana (assembly GCF_032884065.1). NCBI lineage: Eukaryota > Metazoa > Arthropoda > Branchiopoda > Anostraca > Artemiidae > Artemia > Artemia franciscana. The sequence goes on along the minus strand of NC_088882.1, from coordinate 18,722,261 downwards.
TGCCTGAGCATGTTTTCATTCAAATATGAAAAATACCGGAAAATTCTACAGTTAGTTTTTTTTTTTTTAGACAAAATTTTTATGTGAATCCATATTGCAAAGTCCTTTCCTCGCTTTTCGCACTTATGTGGTAAAATTTAAGATTTTGATTAATGGAAAAGCTTACATTTAATTGTTTAAAAAGCAAAAAACTGTTAATTGCAAAAATATTTGTATGTATTTTGATAAGGGATTACAACAATTCAAAAACCTTAAAAACACCAAAAGTTTGAAGCTTATTAAAAATCGATAGAACTCGGACGCATGATTATACGCAATGTCTTCTTAAGATATGAAAAAAAAGTTCAATTTTTTTAAGTTCAATTCAGAACCGCTAAAGTTTTTATGTAAACTGCAAAAAAAAAAATTTGGTGCCTGAGCAATAATTTTAATGTTTTAATTCAAACATAAGAAATGGCTGAAAATTTTAAAGTTAGTTTGTTTTTCATTACATAGAGTCAACTTACTACCTGGAACGCAACCAGTGAATACGTCCAGGTGTACAATGTCAGTAGGATGGCCCAAAAAGCGAATTAGCCATTATTACAAGGATAATTCTTTGGAACCACTTGAACTATCAGACGTGATAGGACCGAGAGAATGAACCAAACGTATGAGATTTACAATGGGTGAAAATCAACAACATGGACCATCAAACGGGACAAGACCAACACGGGTAGCTAAACCAAAGGGTATTGCTAAATTGTCTAAGGTAATATAAATCCAAAATGAAGAAGAAAGACAACTGCAGTTAGAAGATATGCAACCATGAGTATCAAAACGTGTCAAAAATGAAAATGAAGAGCAAAGACATGGGCGATTAGAATATATGCAAAAACGAGAATTAGAGGATGTCAAAAGCGAGAATGAAGAGTAAAGACACGGGCGGCTAGAAGATATGCAAAAACGAGAATTACAGCGTTTCAAAAATGAAAATGAACACTAAAAACACACGCGTTTAGAAGACAAGTGACACCGAGAATCTGAGCAATTCAAAAATTGAAACGAAGAGCAAAGACGCACAAATGAGACAAGACCCAAAAACCAAAGGTTATAATTGTTATAAAAAATAACTCGTTGGAAGAAAAATAACTTGCTAAAGATTGTATATGACAATGTTACACTTATCATGTAATTGCCAGAAACTGTTGGCTGTTGTCAAGAGGAGGATCAACCGAGTAATGTAGAACCGGAGGTTCGAAGTGTCATTGATCGTGAATTACACTGCTGACCCTCCTTTTCCAAACAACTAAGCAACCAATATTGGCAGCTATCTGAATGTTGGAAAATCTTTTCATACTGTTCAATTTCGTCAATTATTGGCATCCTTGTCACATTCCCCCCCCCACCAAGATTTTTCTCTAGATCCACTTTTGTCTAGACATGGGTCTAGCCATACGGTTTAGAATAAAACTCCCAAGAGATAAATTAATATTAAATAGCTACCTGAGGAACGAACGCCATCTTAGCTATCGCTTCAGGGTACGAAATAAATGCAAGACCAGTTCCGCCTTTAACAACTTTTGTAATATCAACATCTAATTCATGTGCTAAATGACCAAGGATGGCGAATATTGTCACACCGGCCAATAAACTGGTTCCTGTGTCCATGAAGCTGATGATAAGGGAATCTCTAAAAAGAATGTTCTCTGTTTAAACAGAATAGCTGAAACTAAATTAATGAGCCAAAGGCATAAAAAAACAAAGACTAAATGGCCCCTTTAAACTAAAAAAAAAAAAAAAAAAAAAAAAAAAATACAAAAAAACCTTGCTGTAAAACCATTATTATTCTGCCAGAAAATTCTTAGGATCGAACTAAGAATACTTTGCATTGGATTTAGGACTTAGCTTAATATTCTAAGCGTTAGCATTTTAATGAAAATAAAAAAATTTAGATGCGAAGATTTATTCAATAGTTTTCATCTCTCACTTCTCAAGGAATGGGATCTTCTTCGTTTATGAAGAAAAGTGTTACAGCTTCATCTTTTGAAAAAATAAGTAATTTTGAAAAAAGAAGAAATTTATAAGCTCATCTGCTTATGAGAATACCTTAGAAGGTTGAAAACAATTTAAAACTAGACATAAAACCAAATTTAAAACGTATCTGCTTAGACAGTATCTCATGTATGAGAATAAGCCAAAGCATCAAATTTTGGATTTTAAAGCTTTTACATGTTGAGTTTCTGCTTCAGTTCAATAAGCTAAGTCCTTTATTTTAACAAAGGTTTTTCGAATTCAGTTGGAGCTTAAGGCGTTTTAGAATTTATAGTCTAAGATAAATATCTCAATATGAAAGCGCTTTTGTGCTAAAAGAGAAATCAAGCAGAAATATATGATGTAGAAGGACGATGTCAGTCATTTGAATATGTAAAAATTCTATACCTGTAAATAGGCTGCTTGAAATTGTTGTAACTCGAGAACATAACAATAGGCCCGAAACTGACAGAAAGTGAGAAGAAGCATTGAGTCACTGCAGCATACCAGACCTTGGCCTCCAAAATTTTGTCCCATTGAGGAGTAATATAGAACATAATTCCTTCATAGGCTCCAGGTAAAGTAACACCTCTGACAAGGAGTGTTATCAGGACAAAGTAGGGGAATAATGCAGTGAAGTAAGCAGCCTTTCCAGACGAAGACACGCCCTATAAAAAAAGAGTCTTAAAATGATGGAAATCCTGACAAAAAACCCTATTTCTGAGTTTTTCTCATTTTAAACAGGTAAATGTGAGCTAATATTATATTTCTCCTGAAAGCCCCAGGGGTACTAATCCACAAGGGGGGAGAAGAAAATTTCTTACATGAGGAGAAAAAAATAAAATTACAAAAATTCAAAGAGTGGGATCTATTTTCAGTTTGCTCTAACTTTTAATAAAAAAAAAACAGTTTTATCTGAGGATGGGAGAAATCACCCCCTTTCCCTTAAAACCGGCACATTGGAAAACCCCTGGAACCCCCATTTTCACTGATACAGGGGCTTGTCATAATTGACAAGAGGACATAACGTGAATAAGGCAAATAACACTAAGTAGATTACTGTTTTGCTTTTTTCGCCTTATTCATCATTGTTCTGCCACAAACAGAAACATTGCTTGGAATTGTGAAAACAAAACACAACTAGACATGGCCCGAGAAAGCGCCCTTTGTGTATGTGGAGACAAGCAGCTACCATTGAAAAACAGGATGAAGGTATTGAAGTTAATCAACTAGATTTTGGTTCTGGCTAAGAATTCATTTTCTTTCATTTTCTCACCAATATAAATTGCTTTCAAGGCAACTTATAGATTGCTTACATGAGTGTGATAAGTATTGTTATCTTATAACCCAAATTACCTTAAATTGCAATGTAATATAAACATCTTATTTATTTTGATCACAATATCCATCCCTGACCTTCTGATGAAGCCAATTAGACATCCTGAATTGGTCATTCATAACAAAAAAAGAACTGAAGTCCTTTTCTCGTACTCGTCTCACTACAACCTATACTACTTATTGCATCTTACTACACGTATTGAAATAATGCTTAAGTATTACTTGATTCTTTAAATTTTATACATTACGCTTTGCTAGAAGACCGATCACGGGTGCGTGTTTATTTGTTTTATTTTCCCCAGGGGTGATCGTATCGACCAAGTGGTCCTAGAATGTCGCGAGAGAGCTCATTCTAACGGAGATTAAAGGTTTTAGTGCCCTTTTTAGGTGGCCAAAGAAATTGGAGGGCACCTAGGCCCCTTCCCACGCTCATTTTTTCCCAACGTCAACGGATCAAAATTTTGAGGGTGAGACCAGGGTGGACGAGTAGTTGGCCTCGGGCTGTAATGGGTTGTCACTAGTATTGGCATAACAATTTTCTAGGTTAGAATGTTTGTTTTGAAACCTGTAACGGCATCATCGATGTCGTCAAATCAAATGTCTCATTTTAAAATAAATTGTGTTTTTTGTAGTCCGTGTTTTGAATCTCAATTAGATCAGTTTTAGTGCAGCTGCGTGTAATGGGAATGTAAAAGCTTAATTAGTACGGAAATAGCACATTTACCGCTGAATACCATGGTCCACTTTGACGCACACACAGGAAGTTGGAATTGTTCATACAAACAACTTGTTTTTCTTATAACTATGGTGTGTCAAATGAGAATCTGGACTATGGAATGTGGATGGGCATCTTGGCTTTAGATTTTCATTTCGAATGTATTTTTGATCGTCTAGATCAGCATGTCTAACAGAAATTTACTGGGAAAAATACCTCTCATGCAAGGCCGTATCCAGAAGGGTGGTTACCGGGTTTTTGGTGGTTACCAAAAAAGTTTGCCTGACACGAAAAAAAGTAACAAAAATATATTTAACACATTTTATAAATTTTTATTTTGCAAATCCCCCCTAACCCATCCAAAAATTTCGGATACATCCTTGCCCCTTCATTCCATGTATACCAGACTGAAAGTGCTTGAATAGTACACATCGTGTTACTGTATGGATTATTTAAATTTGTGGCCGATTTACAACGCCCAATATTATAAAACCCTTTATTTTATTAGGGCCATCCACAGTGTTCACTTAAAATAATTTAACTTAAATAATTAAATAACTTAAATAACTTAAAATAATTTCTTTAATAACTTACAACATTGTTAATTGAGGTATACTGCTAATGCAAAAGTAGAAGGCCGGTTGCTCTGGAATAGGCACGAACAATATTAAAAAAAATCTATCCGAATCTTAGACGAATCTATTTATGTGCTAGTATTTTTTTTCACTTTGTATGGCCAAAAACTCATCTTAGCTGCTAATGAGGTACCTATGGAGTTTACACCATAGAAAGCTCATCATCAAATTGCCGAGCAGTATTTTCATTTCATAATTTAGAAATTAGAAAAGTGCTGGTAGAGAATCCCTAGAAATCTCCGTTTTCAAAACCAAAATCCCTACAGATTCCGTCATTTTTGATTATTTCTAAATCGCTTGTAAAGTCTCATTATACAGAGTTTTAGCTGCAGTTCTTCAGGACAACTTGTTATGCAACTAGAGACTTACTTGCACCAAAATACCTTCTTTTGACGTTTAAAATAGTGCTTTTTAAATTCGACTGGTTATTTCAAACTTGATTGATAGATTCTGAAGTCGGATTTTGAAGTCTGAACAATACGAAGGCGAGTTTTCTGTTAGCCTATTTGTCACACTCTGACTGAAAATATGAGTTTTAAGAATAATTAAATAAAAAAACAAGTTTTTTTTAACTGAAAGTAAGAAACGACATTAAAACGAACAGAAATTAATCCGTGTATGAAAGGGGCTGTTCATCCCTCAACGTCCCACTCTTTACGCTAAAGTTTTACTCTTTCTCTCAATTCTACCTTATTAAACGGTAAATAACTTTAGCGTAAAAAGCGGGACGTTGAGGGAGGAACAGCCCCTTTCATACACGGAGTAATTTCTGTTCGTTTTAAGTTTTAATGTCGCTCCTTACTCTCAGTTAAAAAACTTGTTTGTTTTTATTTAATTTCTGAACGTTTTTAAATTAACGCATGTTTTTATTTTGGCTCTCCGCAAATGAATAATTATGACGAAATTTGTGTATTAATTTTTTTTTCGCTAAATGGCTTTCTCTTAGTTTTGATCAGACGATTTTGAGTAAAAGGGTGGGAGAGGAGGCCTAGTTGCCCACCAATTTTTTCGGTAACTTAAAAACTAGAATTTTTAATTTTTAACAAATGTTTTTACAAGTAAAAAATATACATAACTTACAAATTAACTTACGTAACGAACTTCTTTATTCGTATATTTTTATTATGTATATGAGGGGATTTGCCCCCTCGTTAATACATCACTCTTTATACTAAAGCTTTAATTTTGTTCCAATTCTTTAAGATTGACCCCTGAATCACAAAGGCTGTAGAATAAATTGTTGAAATTACTAAAAATACTTTAGCGTAAAGAACGAGCTATTAAGGAAGAGATGGACCCCCCATATGCGTAATAATCTCTGTTCGTTTTAAGTTTTAATGCTGGTTCTTACTTTCAGTTGAAAAAAACTTTTTCATATTTATTTTTCATTGTTTTTTTAAAAATAAGGCTAGAAAATCCTGCGCCCCTTCATGGAATTTCTCTTCTCCCATGACAAATTCCTCCAAGGGAAGATCCTACCGCGTATACCCTACCCTCACCCCTCCCTCCAAAAATCATCCTGAAAAGGTTTGTACACTTCCAAATAATCATTACTGTATGTAAACGCTGGTCAAAGTTAGTAACTTGCAGTCCCTCCCCTAGGGACTGTGGGGGAGTAAGTGAGCCCCAAAGACATAGTTATCATGTTTTTCGACTATGCTGAACAAAATGGCTATCTCAAAATTTTGATCCGTTGACGTTGGGAAAAAATGAGCTTCACCGTTAATTCCTTCCGATTAACTTCCTATTTCCATTACAGCTTTCCTTGTGACATTCTCCCTTCCCAAGTGACCTGCTTTCTGCATGGTCCCACATAAATGACAAAAAACAAAATTTTAGGTAATGTGTCATCCTTCACTTACACTTTTAATTGTGGTCTATCCATCTTACCTTTCCTTCATTGTACATAGGAAGTAGACTACGACGGGAAGTATATTATAATAAACATCATAGGTAGGGAGAAGCTATTCAGCCCAGAGAACACAAAAGCTGGAAGGAATATCTATTTATCAAAATTCAGCGCAATAATTCGTTTACTAGGCAATAATCTCCTCGAGAATTTCACGGCTGAAGATGACCACACAGCGCTAATTTCAGTTACTTTTCTGATTAGAAAACTGGTGAAAGGTCCACCTCGAAACCGCACCGCGCAGGCAGGGCTTTCTTCCAGGGATAGGGATGGAGGAAGGAGATTGCAACAACGTATTTCAGTACACCAGAACAGTTCATGCTCTATTTTGCTCAGAAACCTTTTTTTGGGTGGGGGGGGGGGACAAAACCCAAAAGTCGACGAATCATTTAAACTTTATAAATTTAATGTGTAAAACCATAAGGTTTAGATGAGGTCAAATCTGATCGACTACATGGCGATAGGAATTATGTAAAGAATTATATTAAGAAGGAGCAACGTACTGGTGATTGGGAGAGTGTTTTGAACTTTAAAGGGGGTAGAAGAGGTAGGTTTTGAACTTCAAAAAATCAAGTGGGATACACTTGTATGTAGGCTATCCGTTTAGCAATAACAAATATTTAAAAGGAAATAATTAACAGGTTATTTTTATAAAAGGACACTGAAAAGGGAGAGGAAACAAACCGAAAATTGCCTTTGGTAATGCCTTTTTGGAAATAATTTACCTTATTTGTTTGTTTAAATTTATTAAAATACCGAAAATAGAATTTATCACTTGCTCGTATTAGAGGAATGACAGCCCAGCCAAGTTCTAAATTTCTGTCAGCTTTTCAAAAGCTTAAAAACTTCTTTCAACTTTTTAGAAGCTGAAAAATTGGGCAAAATTTTCAGAAATACACTTCATGTTAACCGTCTAAATGGCCATACTGGCTCCGTGTTGTTCAATCCATATTTAGAACGATATTTCACTTCTTCAACATAAGTTTATTAGAAAGTTGCTGAGGAAGGTTAACTGCCAATACTGAATGGAAGAAAATAAGAGAATGATAGAAAGATAAAACAGCAACTGGAATGAGAAGATATTACTTTTTTATGATTATGATCATAGAAATTAAATTAGGACAGATGCACCATCAAGGACGTCAACCGATAGCAATCAGGAAAAAAACAACTTACCTTAGCAAGAATAAGAAATATGACTATCCATGAGAAAAAAAGACAAAGAGTGAGTCTCCATTCGGGGGCTCCAATGCCATCGTCAATATTTTCAATCTGCTGCAGAACGTTTCGTCTAATAATAATAAGAAGAAACTAATCAGTGAATTTTAGCTCAACCACTAAGAGGCAAATGTTACATTCAAAAAAGAAGATTCATTGCGTTTAGTTTAAGGGCAAATTTGCTAGTGTACCATGAAAAAAAAGTAACACTTTTGTAGGAAAAAAAAATACTATTTTTATATTAAGCTTATACATTGGAACAAAATATACTTACAAATACCACAACAAAACCTTTGTGAATAAAGATAGAATTCGGCCTAACTAACGAACGGTTTAAAAAATGCATCTAGGATTTTTTTTTCAGGGGGTTTTAAAAAAGAAAATTTAAAGACGGTACAAATTTTTGTCTCCTTTGGTTCGGCTTACTTTGTACTTACTTCAACTGAAAAACATTTTATTTTTCAGTCCAATAAGGAAGTAAAAAAACATCTTTTTTTAACTTCTTTTTCAGTGATCCAGTTAGTCCAAATTTATATTGTTGACATTTTCACGAATTTCAACACTACATCCAGAAAAAGGTCATCAGACAATGCTTCTTCTGAGTTTCTGCACGTTAAAAATAAAATTAGCTCTTTTCTTACTTTTAAAAGTGTTGTTCACCCTTTAAAACTGGTTAAGCTACTTTTACTTTTAGAATAGGTTTCGTTCGCTCTTCAGAAGTTCAAAACCCATATTAAGAAGTTCAAAATAAAAGAAAACAAATTTCGATGCCAAACCTTTTTCAAATGGCATGTCCGGTTTTCTACTTGACGGCATGAAACTGTAGGAAAACATCTTTTAATATAGCATCATTAAAAGCTTCGATTAGTCACAACTTAAACTATGGTATTTAAATTAAATTGTAGGCTATCAACAATTTAGATTATGGTAACATATTTAAATTGGGGTATTTAGTCAAATTGTTTCTATGAGCTAAATTACGGTACCTGGTTAATTTTATCTAAGCCAACGATCTTCATTGTCTCAACCTATAATACCACATACTTTGTTTCTTCGTAATTCAAGTTGAAAGAAAAGTATTTTTATCCAGAAGACGGCAGACGATTGAAAAAAAAACACGCACTTTGGATGCGAAAAAACTTAGAAGAATAAAAAGTAAATCAAAATTTCAAATTAAACACATTTATTTATCTATGAGATAAAGCTCTATACATGTCAAACAAATACAATAAATTTTTCCATATTCATTTTTCATAAGAACTCTCAGTTTTCCATGTGAGTTTTTTCTTGTGCATTGCAGAAAAAACATGCGGAAATAAGCTTTTTTGCAATCACGTTTCACAAATTTTTGATATTCCACTAAACTACAAAGGTGTCCCAAAATGTAGCCGAAACCCTATGCCGAAACCTTATAGGCAAACTATATATGCCGAAACCCTATAGGCAAGTGTGAATTCTCCTGATGAGCCCTTGTGTTGGGCTGTTGCCTCTGAATTATTTGTCTTTATTGTTTCTATTGTTTGGTAAATCACGACTTATACTTATTGACGACATGACTGCCTGTCCATGGATTATTCTTTATGGTTGATTGTGTATGGCTATGCTGTTTGACCTATGTGATTGTATGGATGAGTAGGGTTAAGGCCTCATTCAAGTGCTGATCTATATTAGTCACTAATGTAGGAAAACAGTCTTCCTTTTCTCCTTCTGTCCCCCCTTTTTTAATGTGTTTGTGCTGTTGCATTGGTGATTTTTCTTTTCAGTATATACTTTATAATTCAGGTACATTTTCTTAAATAATCAAAAATTGTATGGTAGGGAATTTAAGAAAGGAGGGACTCGTAAAAAAGTAACCAAAATTCAAAAAAAAAGTTTTGATAACACTTTTTGTGATCTTAAATAGGAAAAGTTCATTCAAATTTAAAGTTACGAACCAAAAACTATTAGCCCGAGAAAATTTGTCCAATTTTGAAGAAGCAGTAAAACACCCTCAAAGAGGAAAGCTATCGTTACAAAAAGTACCAGGAAACTGAGTTTCACTGATTGAAGCAAATTTGATACCCAGAAAGGAGCACAGTGTATCCCCCCCGACGGAAATGTGTATCCTCATACCCTGATTCAGACAAGGAAACACCTTTTCTAATATCCCCTCTTACAGGGGTTTTAAGCCCCTATCTAAAGAATCGAAAGATTTTTCCAAAAAGGATGGTCATGGATGCATGTATGTTTGTTTGTCGTCGTTGTTTTTTTTTCGGGTGATCAGATGAAGAAACATCAAGATAAGCCTCGCTCGAATATAAATTGAAAGTTTCATTGTCCTTTTGAGTAGAAAATAGATTCTACTACAGTAAAATAATATTTTACGTCATTTTGTAAAACAAAACAACCATTTCAGCCCAAAAAAGGGCTAAAATCTTGCTAGTTTATTATAACCACAAAACAGAAAGTTTGAACTTTTGCCTGTCACGCACAAACATAAATAATAATGCAAATGGAGTATATAATTAAGCTAAATATTAATGCACCAAACATAAATCACGAGTCCATCAATCAGAACTAAACTTGGGACCCAGACTTTCAAAATAAAATCACTAATTAAAAAACATTACTGGGTAAAGAGCAAGTACACTGATTAGAACTTTTAGAGCATACAACATCCTTTGCTAGACAGTTACAGCTGTTACAGACTCTTGAAAACCAAATTGTTCGAAATGATCTATTCACTTCTGGGGAACGTTGTGGCTGCAGCGGTAGCTTCGACCTTGTAAGACAAGCACGTCCCATAGTAAAGCTTACAAGACCCTTGACGTAGCTCTGTATTGCAAAAATGATAAGCTTACTTGGTTGACATTACTGTTCAATGGACAAATCAGCTCTAACCCTACGGAAGTCTAAACTCAGAAGGTACTGACTCTGCATTCCCCCACATTTAGTTTTGTGGTTCAGACACTAACCTAACCAGTCACAGGCCTAGCAACGAACGGATTACCCTCGCTGCCTATCAAACTGGTTTAATGGATATTACATGCTAGGTTAGGGTAATACTCAAAAATAGGCTTCCTAATACTTTATACAGTATTTTAAAGCTGTGAAACTACGTTTTTGGATGTGCAGACGAAAATTGGACAAAACAGGTTTTTTTCACTGTTTACGGACGTTGAATTGATTTACCGATTATTAATGCAGTGTACTACAATAGACATGCGATGGACTTCCTGCTATAAAAGTTCGCAATCTGAAGGATTTGCTATTTGTCTATGATTTGGAATTATCCGCAAAAAGCTTAACAGTAAAATTTGCAATAACAGCTGGAAGGCCATTTATAAATGCACAAAACAGAATGGGAACCAAGCAGCTCCCTTAAGGAACTCCGCTTTCTACCTGAATTGGTGATGAGGCATCACTACTTAGTATAACTCTAGGTGTTCTTCCAGACTTCCAGTAAGGACTTTTTACTCTTTCAAGTAAAGATTCAGAGATAGTCAACTGATTTAAAATTATCAAATAATTATATTTTAAGCTTCTGAGTTTCAGAGGCTATAATACCACGCAGTGGTGCTTTCGTTCCTAAGGATGCACATGGTCCATTTAAAATAAACAGTTAACAGTTGAATATTTCCTTGGGGGGATGAGGCAATTACAACCAAAAGTTTTATTTTTACCAAGATCTAAATTAGAACACTTTCTAATTTTCACAATTTTATACATTTTTAGTCTTTTTTTCTCAAGGGGGAGGGTGATATTGAAATCCATTAACCATTCCCTCACCCCTGTCGGCATCTGTGGGTTAAATCGCTACAAAAATATTTGTCTAAATAAACCCCTTTAATATTATTCTAAATGACAATCAAAAAAATCCTTTGTGTATTTTGAACGCATGCCCCTTCCCAAAAGCCAACCCCTTTTGATGTGCCCTTGCTGATGCTACTATATTATTTTTGTCATATAAGGCACTACAAAGCTAATGTTGCTTACCTAAAATACTGGTCAGTTGGACTCTCTGATTTCCCAAACATGGACGAATTTGTCAAGTTCATGCTTGAATCAGCACATTTTTCGTCGGCCCATGCTGGGTCACAATAAGCCCAGGGCAGTGGGTCTTGAAATGATGCGATGAAATAAAAGGAAACTAGTGCCATTAAGCTCGTATAGTAGGTTACAACACACCAGGTCGCGAACGCCTGACCGTAACCAATTCCTGAAAGAAATTTGACATTACTGAGCATCAGCACACCTCCTTTCGTACTTGGTCGACAAAAGGATTCGTGGTTTAGCTGTGTTTTACCTACATGTTTTACCTACAGGTAGGATAAGTGTGATTACTGAATAAATTATGAAGTGAATCCGGCAATCTGTTATTTAAAAAAAAAAAAGTAAAAGGATGCAACCAAAACATCTTAAAGCTGAGAAATTTGAAGACTGAGACTTGTAGGACCAAATAAATTTAATAGTTTTATCCAGGAAAAAACGTGTGGAACGATTAGCGAGCGGAACAGAGAGACCCAAACAGATATACAATAAAAAATAGTATAAACTGTATTCAGAGAAAATTTTCGAGAAAGAGCGTTTGTTCTTTAAATAGCTGATTTTCATAAGAACAGTCCCAAGAAATTTAAAGAAAATTTTGCAACGTGTATGATTGCACCCAGAATAAAGACTCACTAGGAGACATATAACAAATCCGGGAACCCAACACATAATATCACATGGAATGATCTAAAACAAGCCTCTTTTTTCTTGCATCAGCTAGAAATAACACTAAAGTATTGATTCGTAATGACAAAACTATATTTAAAATTAAAATAAATTAGAGTTTTATTATATATCTCTAGTAAATTTATTTTTTAGGTTGGCTTTTTTAACACAGGTGATTGATGAATGTATGGAAACTAAAAGAAATTGATTTGGTGAGACGATTGTCTCATGGCAAGTACAAAAAAAAGAAGCCCCACTGTCATAATAAAATTAAAATAAAATTCAAATTGTTGGTATACCTTTAACAATAGGTGCTACTTCCCAAATTTTTACGGAGCCATAACTAGAGAACTGGCCCATTGCCATTTCCAAGAAATAGAGCGGTTTCCCAATAAAGTATAGAACGACCAAATAAGGAATTAGAAATGCTCCACCTCCATTCTCATAGGCTGTGAATGGAAACCTCCAGATATTTCCTAAGCCAACAGACATGGAAATGCAGGACATCAAGAACTCCACAGGATTTCCCCATGTTGCTCTTTCTTCGCCTATTTCCACGTCCAACTTGTATGAGCTCTAAAATAATAAAATCAACTCATTAAAAGTACTAAGCCAACCATCAGCATATTCTTAATCACCGATAGCCTATATTATTGATTTAGGGGCAGTAAGGACTTTAGGAGATTCGGTGCGTTTTGACAACTCTAAAGGTATGAAATCCCACGTACAGTGCAATCCTGCAAAAAAATTCAGAGAATTCAAGAGAAAGGTTTTTTGTGTGAAAAGTACCAAAACGTAACGACGTCACAAGATTTTAGTGTATTTGCATGTTTTTGGTCTCCTAGAGGAGGGGATAGAAAAGGGTCTTTGTTTCTCTTCTCGTCTGTGGATACCTACGGTCAAACAAGCCACCCTAGGAGAAGCTTAATACATTAAAGCTTGATCTTTTATAAAAAAAAACTATATTAAAAACCTTTAATGTAAACCTTTGTTTCAAAAACCTATATTTCTTGTTTTCCTAAATTCGCAGCATCAGATACATTTAAATGTCCAATTTACCGCTAGTCTTTTACATTGCTACATCACGACGTTTTAGATGGCTGTTGAATCTTCTTCTGAAGAAGACGACAGAAAAACTTTTTAGGTTAATGCCCCAGGAAGATCGCTCCAAATCGAAGTGCAACATTGAATAAAGCTGTTCTTCAAGTACTCTGTCCTCGGCGTCTCAACCTTAAGATAATTGGACCAAGCTTGTGTCTGTCTTGTTAGTTGGACAGCTGGGGGAGGGGGGGTAAATGTAGGAAAGCTGAAGAAAAATAGGTGAATTTACGTACTTGTAGAAAACAGCCGTCTACGCTATATCAAATCCTTCACTAACAAACTGGAATAGTCATGGGGAACAACTGAACATGCCCTTTAGAACTGTTCTGGATCTTTTGAAGTGGTACCAACAACGTTTTCGGAGCACCAGCATACAGCAGGTATCCATTATGTCATTAATAGTGATAACGAATGAGTCGTGGATAGTCGAATGAGTGCTAATGAGTCGTAGATAGTTCTTACAGCGAAGAGTGATCCCAAGCTTTCATTGGCAGGAGGGTCTCCCTTGACCAACGTAGTGTTTCCAAAAGAGATTTGTGGGGAAGTGGATTCTAAGGATACAAGGCTCATCGACTATCCTTATAGCTTTATTTATGAAGTTTATGTTGATGTGTATCCGTGGCACTTATGATCGGGAGGTCAGCAGCTAATTTATCAGTGGTGCATTGGAATTCACCATCCTTTTAAATTTGTAAAGAGTATCAGGATACTTCTCAATTTTTAAGGGATCCATCTGTAGGAGCAGGGAGACTTGGGTCCGTTTTCACGTTTTGGGATGGCCAAGTGTCATGGTGTCGTTGGCAGAATGATACAGAGAGCTTGCTATGCTGTACACCATTTCATTTATATAGAGAATGAAAAGCGAACGTCCCAAGACACTACCTCGGGAAACATTTACCTTTATTGGATATTTGCGGGAAGTGAACTAGTCAAGAACAACCCGCAGTGAACGACCAGAAAGAATCCTCTGGATCATTTTTAACAGATGTCTGCAGACACCATGCGCGTAAAGTTTATTTAGTAGGCAACGATACCATACTCGAGCGTAAGCTTTGGCGATGTCGAATAAAAATTGTGTGTTGTCGAATCCTTTTGCTAGAAGTCGATCTACTTCTGATGCTGAGCCACTAGAAAGTTGAGCGTTGAACTTTTCCAGCAAAATCCATATTGGCGGTCGCCTAAAAGGTCATTTGACTCCAGAATAAATTGTATGATTGGAAATTCTGATCATATATTTAATTTCTGATCGTTTCTTATATAATGCCGGGAAGCCCATCTTCCCCTCCTCGGAAAAATTCTCCCCACAGAAATATAATCTAAACAATTCAACAACGGTCAAAACCTACCCCGGAAAATTAACCTTAACATCTCCAAATGCAATAGTGAGTCAGCAATGAGAAAGTAAGACAAATAAAAAGAATTTCGTAAAGGAATTGTAGAAAACTATCCCAATATAAAATTTCCACTGAAAAGCTCACCCCTTATAAACTTCTCTCCCAATTGAAAATTCTCTTCATGGAAAATTCCCCCAGCGGAGATTCACCCCTCTCCAACAATGAATGCATCTTCCCAATAGCAAATTCTATATGTGAACAACGGGCTAATTTCAAATCTGAAAGATCGTTCCCCAAGGGCAGTGGAGGGTTTCTTACTTCCAACGACATAGTCATTGTTCATGCTGAACAAATAACTATCTCAAAATTTTGATCAGACGACTTTGGGAGATAGATGACTTTGAGAGATAAAGAGAAGTGGGAGGGGGGCTAGCTGTCCTACAATCTTTTTGGCTACTTAAAAAGGACACTAGAACTTTTAATTTCTCTTTGAATGCACCCTTTCCAGATATTCTAGGACTATTGGTTCGGTACTATCACATCTGGGAACAACAAAACCAACAAAAAAAAGAAAAAAGAAGTAAACATACACCCGTGATCTTTCTTCTCGTAAAAAAAAAAAAAATTGCAGATGGGAGCTTGAAGCACCTCCAGTAAGGTTATCTGATACGCTGAGTCTGATAGCGTCATTATAATTAAGGTTCTTTGGCTTTTAGGGGGTATTCCTCCCGTTTTTTTTGAAAATCAGACAAATATTCCCAGGCTCGCAGCTTTTCATAGGCAACACTAAGCTAAATGAATTTTATATATTTGGAATTAGCATAAAAAGACAAGTCTTTGATATTTCTATCGAAATCAAAATTTCGTATTTTAGAGTTTGGGTTAGCATTGTACTGCGTTGCTCATTACAATTCGTTCATGATTCTTATGATAGCACAGATAGACAGATATTTTATTAGTTCCTGAACCAAAAACCCGGTATTCCACATCTACAACCACAGAAAAATGTAAATTGACACTATAAGAAATGAAAAAAAAAAAACAGAACAAAATGCAGAAAAGAAAAATAAACTACAAAAAAAGATAATAAACTAAGTAATAAGAACATCACTATAGAAATCAACTATGAACATTGCTAAAACTGGGGCGTATCAACCAGAAGTTGGATTACGAAGGTCCGAGTAAATTTATAAACACTAAGTAAGTACAAATTGTTAGGAAAGGAGATTAACGCCTGATTTAAGTGTTTTAGCAAAATCAAGCGAAGAATAGAATAATTAACACATTCAAATAGAAGTGATAGCAATTTGCAAATGTAAAGTACTTTTTATGGCACTTGGTATTAACCAAGTGACATATAGCAATCGCCAATTCTGTCTGTCTGTCTGTCGGTCCCAATTTTGCTACTTTAGGCACTTCCAGATAAGCTAGGACGATGAACTTTGGCAGGCGTATCAGGGACGGCTCCAGCTTAAATTAGAAATAGTCGTTTTCCCAATTTGACCATCTGGGGGGAGTGGGGGGCCGGCTAATTCGGAAAAATAGAAAAAACGAAGTATTTTTAACTTATGAATGGGTGATGGGATCTTAATGAAATTTGATGTTTGGAATGATATTGTGTCTCAGCGCTCTTATTTTAAATCCCGACCGGATCTGATGACATTGGGGGAGTTGGAGGGGGGAAACCTAAAATCTTGGAAAACACTTAGAGTGGAGGGATCGGAATGAAACTTGATGGGAAAAATAAGCACAAGTCTCAGATACATGACTGACATAATCGGAACGGATCCGCTCTCTTTGGGGTAGTTGGGGGGAAGGAGGGTAATTCTGAAAAATTAGAAAAAATGAGGTATTTTTAACTTACGAACGGGTGATCGGATCTCAATAAAATTCGATGTTTAGAAGGATATCGTGTCTTAGAGCTCTTATTTTAATTCCCGACCGGATCTGGTGACATTGGGGGGGGGGGAGTTGGGAGGGGGAAATCTAAAACTTGGAAAACACTTAGAGTGGAGGGATCAGGATGAAACTTGGTGGGAAAAATAAACACAAGTGCTAGATACATGATTGACATAAACGTAACGGATCCGCTCTCTTTGGGATAGTTGGGGGGATTATTTCTGAAAAATTAGAAAAAATTAGGTATTTTTAACTTACGAAGAGGTGATCGGATCTCAATGAAATTTGATATTTAGAAGGATATCGTGGCTCAGAGCTCTTATTTTAAAACCGACCAGATCTAGTGATGTTGGGGGGGGGGGTTGGGAGGGGGAAACCTGAAACTTGAAAAACACTTAGAGTGGAGGGATCGGGTTGAAACTTGGTGGGAAAATAATCACGGGTCCTAGATACATGATTGACATAACCGGAGCGGATCCGCTCTCTTTGGGGTAGTTGGGGGAGGGGTTAATTCTGAAAAATTAGAAAAAATAAGGTATTTTTAACTTACGAACGGGTTATCAAATCTCAGTGAAATTTGATATTTAGAAGGATATCGTGTCTCAAAGCTCTTATTTCAAATCCTGACTGGATCTGGTGACGTTGGGGGAAGTTTGGGTGGGGGAACCTAGAATCATGGAAAACGCTTAGACTGGAGGGATCGGATGAAACATGGTGGGGAAAATAAGCAGAAGTCTTACATACGTGATTTACATAATTGGAACGGATTCGATCTATTGGGGGGGGGGTAATTCTGAAAAATAAGAAAAAATGACGTATTTTAACTTACGAAGGAGTGATCGGATCTTCATGAAACTTCATATTTAGAAGGACCTTGTAACTCAGATTTTAAATCTCAACCGGATCAAGCGTAATTGGGGGGCAGTTGGGGGGGGCGGGAAATCTTAGAAAATACTTAAAGTGGTGAGATCAGGATGAAACTGGATAGGAAGAATAAAAACCTGTCTAAGATACGTGACTGACATAACCGGACCGGATCTGCTCTCTTTGGTGGAATTAGAGGGGGGATAATTTTGAAAATTGAGGTATTTGTAACTTACGAAAGGGTGACCAGATCTTAATGAAATTTGATATTTAGAAGGATCTTGTGCTTTAAAGATCTTATTTTAAATTCCGACCAGATCCTGTGACGTTGGGGGGAGTTGGAAGGGGAAACCGGAATTCTTGGAAAACGTGAAAATTGGGGTATTTTTATCTTACGGATAGATGATCGGATCTTAATGAAATTTGATTTTTAGAAAGAATTCATGTCTTAGAGCTCTTATCTTAAATCACGACCAGATCGTTTGATATTGGGGGGAGTTGGAGGGGAAAATCTTGGAAAAACACTTGGAGTGTAGGAATCAGGATGAAGCTTGGTGGATAGAATAAACAAATGTCCTTGATACGTGATTGACAGAATCGTACTGGATTCGCTCTCTTTGGGGGAGTTGGGGGGAGGGCTTCAGTGATTTGGCGAGTTTGGTGCTTCTGGACGTGCTAGGACGATGAAAATTGATATGCGTGTCAGGGAGCTGCACAATTTGACTTGATAAAGTCGTTTTCCCAGATTCGACCATCTGGGGGGCTAAAGGGAGAGGAAAAATTAGAAAAAATTAGGTATTTATAACTTACGAGTGGGTGATCGGATCTTAATGAATTTTGATATTTAGAAGGACATCGTGACTCAGAGCTCTTATTTTGAATCCTGACCGGCATTAAGCCTCTTATTTTCCTTTTTAAATCAATCTATTGATTCATAGAATTTTGTTAGAGCTCATACCATATGATCTCTTGGCTCTTAGCTCTTCTCGCCTCGTCACAAGTGCCATATGAGCTCTTAGCTCTTGTTTTATATTATAATATCTGTGCCCTGAAATTGAGCGGCTAATTCTTCAGTAAAGGTACTATGATCAGCTGAACGGCGAAATAATGGAAATACAGGGGGCGTAAAATTTGGCCAGGAACGAGGTAGATTTGGATATTAGATAGGTAGGTAGGTAGGAACGAGGTAGATATTTTAATATTCCTACGATTTGTTGAGAGTGCACCAGAAATTGTGGCAGTATACTCATTTGAAGCAGTCCTTAAAGACTTGAAAATCAAAATCAGGGAAGGCCTTTGAGCTGAAAGTAGGGCTTTCCTTATTTGTGGTTTCCTGATTGCACTAATCCATATAGTAGCAGCATACAGAATAGTATTGTACTTTCAATAACACTTTTACACAGTAACATTAGGGCTGACGGTTTAAGACCTGAAGTTAATCTGGTAATACTAAGGAGGCGGTTGGAATTTTGTTTAGTGGAATGCAATCTCTAAGTAATGTGAGGAGATCAAAGTAAATTTCTATCCAAAATTACCCCCAAGCATTTGATGTTAATTTGGATTTCAATTATATTACCACAGAGGCATAGCTGAACAGAAGGGATTTATGCTTGGAGTAAATAATATAGCTTTGGTTTTATTCATATCAAAGATGATCTTGTTATTCGAAGCCTTAGCAATAAATCTTTCGACGACTTTTTGTTGCCAGTCTTCTAATGCTAGCAACCTTCGAGCACGTTGTAACTTTTGACATCATCTAAGGTGCAAATTATTAGTAAGGATAAAAAGAAAAAAAGATGAAGCTTAAATTCCTAATTTGAGATGGAGTAAACCAGGCCGAGTCCTATGGTGGCCAATAAGTAGCCACCGTGTACTTCCTAAGAATGAAGTTTGAGGGGTAGTCAGGACATAAAGGCCACCACTCATGATTAAATACAGAATAATTAAACGGAAAGATTTTTTTGGTAGCCATGGTGCATCTTATGTTACCTGGAAAGGATTTCCCATGGTACTAAGTACTCTTTATCTTATCTGCTGCATTTTAAGCAAAATATAGGCCTACTGAGCAACCAATCCAGACACAAGTTCGGTCGCTAGTGACTGCATTTTAACCAACTACCAAGGAGAAGGAGTGGTTCCCACTGCCTATTTTTGTCATCTCGGCGAGTAAGAATTGTTTTTTAACTAAATCTTATCATCCGCTCCCCTTTGAATTTCTCGTAATAATTGTAAATGTTGCTACGAAAAAGAACCGAACTTTGAACTAATTACCTTATTAATAGACTGAGTACATCGCGTCTACTTGAGCTACATTAAATCAATTCAAAGAGAAGTTAGGGGAGGGGCAACGTTTTGAAAAGTCTGGGGGCAAGTTTTTCACTGAACGTGCGAAAAAAACCGTTTTTGAATGACATACAGTATCGAAGAAAAATATTTTCCAAAATCAAAAGGGGAGAAATACCCACACACCTTTTCTCATTGATATCACTATTGAGCTGCATCTTATATTTGACATTAATGAATTTTTTATGCCATTTTTATTGATTTTTCCTATTTGATTTATGCTATTAGAGCGCTGATGTCAAAGCAAGATAAACATAATTGTCTACGCCCCCAAATTGGACTTAGAAGTATCCTGTGAAAATTTTTTCTAGTTCTAAAGAACATGTCTTCCGTACGAACTTTGATGCACTAACAAAATTCTTGATCTCCGACTAAC
Organism: Artemia franciscana; assembly: GCF_032884065.1. Classification (NCBI taxonomy): domain Eukaryota; kingdom Metazoa; phylum Arthropoda; class Branchiopoda; order Anostraca; family Artemiidae; genus Artemia; species Artemia franciscana. The sequence continues at coordinate 18,701,821 of NC_088882.1, read as the reverse complement.
TTCGGTCAACTGTGTAATCCGTCCAATTAAATTGTGATCAAACAAACTGTAATTAACCTTTTTTGAACACTGGGAAGTCATATGAATTTTAATATGACCACCAGGGCCATACCTAGGGGCTTTGGAGGTTTTAACTCCCCCGCTCCTTTCGAAATGTTTGTCTGACTCGCAAAAGCGTGAAAAAACGCATATATTTTTTTGAATTTTTTTCTTTGTGTACCCCCTCCAAAATAATTACCCCCGCCAAACAAAATCATGGATACGCCCCTGAGCACCAGTTATGAAAAAGATTATTTAAATAATTTTGATTTTATATCATAACACTTTAAAATAAAAGAGACTGTTTTATTTTTAATAGCTTTGAAAAGAAAAATTACTTAATGAATGGTCAATTAAAACGAACTAAAGCATATCTATATACAAGAAGGGCGGGGTCCTTTCATTCCTTTAATTTGTCTTTCTCCTATTTTGCTGAAAAGGCTATTGGTTATAAAGCCAGATTATTTGTTAAGGTTTTCCTAGCCAACAACCTTGCTTTTAATTCTTATGAAATGACTTGAAAATATTATAAAGTCTTGTTTAAACAAAATGAGGCAATTTTAGGATAAGGTTTCGCAAATCTTACGGGGAACTTCATAATTTCTTAGTACAAATCTATTAAAGATAGCATCGATATGTAACAAAATATTGGCTCAAAAAACTTTCATTGTTCTTGTCACGAATATTTTTACTCTGAATTTGAAACTGTCATTAGAATTCCCCTATTGTTTTTGCGCAATATATTTTTTCCATTTTTTTAAACCTAGTTGTTTTAGCTTATTCGAAAAATGAATTTTGTTTCTTAGAATTATTTTTTAAATTCAAAATGCACATAAAAAAAATAAAAAAAAAAAAAAAAAAAAAAACACTGACATATTCATTCTCATAACCATCGTTTTGAATTCTAATTTTTTAAAAGCTTTTCCGGTTTTTAGAAATTCTAGAATTATAGAAACTTATATAGAAACCGAGAAATTCTTTTATAGAAACCTAGTTGCCTAGAAATTCTATAATTATAAAATTAATAAAAATATATATATAATAAATATATATATATATATATATATATATATATATATATATATATATATATATATATATATATATATATATATATATTACATAATATATGATATAAATATATAGAACTATAGAGACCTAGAAATTCTTTAAAGATAGCTGTAAAAAAATGTATGTAAAAACTGGGAGGAAAAGAAAGAATTTGATTCGGTTTTATATTTAGAAAGAAAAATGAAGCCATAACATGGACACATTTCGTAAAACTTGACTCAAGATTCTTCAACAATGTACGTGACTGATAAATTACGTGACTACTAAGGCCGAAGTATTTATGAAAGATCTACAGAAGCCAAGAAATAGTCCAGAAAAAACTTACTGATGCATTTGCTTCTTTACTTGGCTGTTTTCCTCCTTTAGCTTCTCCATCGGGAACAAAACCTTCATTAATATGTCCATTGGCATCTCCTGATCCCTGACAGGAAAAAATCATAATGATAAAATTGAAGAAAAGTTGACTTTTGCTTACCAAATAGTTTGTACAAGAGTTGTCATTTTAGAGAATAAAAATTTTTGAGTCGCTATTAAGGTAGCAAAAAAAAAGATTTTACCAGCTCTTTGCCAACCAAAAAGACCGTGGTGAAGTTGTAATCGAGACTATATATCCCAATCTTAACTTTGAAAAATTCCATTTTTTAGAGTGTTGGTTACTATTGAGCCGGGTTGCTCCTTACTACAGTTCGTTACCACGAACTGTTTGATAACCGGAGATGTGGCCTTCCATTGAGGCAAATGTTCATAGGGATTTACTTTGGGGTGAGAATGGGTTACATTTGGAAAAAAGCACAAAAGCTTGTAAATTATACGACAAATACAGAGGGATAATTGTGTAGTCAGAATAACCCCCCCCCCCTCATGCATAGAAACCAATTGAGAGACGAGTTGAGGGAAAACTAATGGACATATACAAATAATATATTGCCACCGTCAAAATCCGGATGGAAAATACTAGTGAATACAGATCTTACCTAACGTGAAATTGTTTTTTCAATCTAGGCATTTATAAATGTCTTAAGGGTCAGATTGGAGTTAACCTCCAAATTTGAAATGACAACCCCAAGAAAAGGTTTGTGCTTGATCTCTAAACGGGAAAAGAAGTGTTTTAACAGTTGGCCAAGGCATATACAGGATTTTGTTCGGAGGGGGGAGGGTTCTAAGGAGTTACAGGTAAAATTTCAAAAATGTATAAAATTTGGTTAGAAGCATTTTATTACGTTTTTATGAATCACACAAAAGCTTCTGGTTTTGCAGTTTACATAAAACCGTTTATATCGAAAATTCCAAGCATTGAAACTGTGAAGTAAATTCTAATGATAATTCAGTGAAGGCAAAAAGATTAAAATAAGGTAAAAGTGGGCGACTTCAAAATATTTGACTCACTAAAAATTATTTGCCTTAAGTTATAGTAAACTACCAAAGTTCTATAAATGTAAGCTTTAAAAGTCAAAAATCAGATATAACTGAAATTTCTACCCACACTCTATACCATGTTACATATCTGGATATTCCTAAGGGATATTCCCTTCTTTAGGTTTTAACAGGGAACCATCAATAAAATAATAATATTTAAAAGCATACTTTGACATACTTAGCGAAGTGATGGACCCAGGGTGGGTGACTTCCTTCTTGTCTTGGGTTTAGTTGCATTTTTTTATCTTTTGTTTACTAGTTGTATCCAAGATCAATGAGTTATCGCGTAAACTGGACAGCGTTCTGGCAAACATATCTCACCCTTCAAGTAGCCTCTCTGACCAGTCACTGGTCTTGCCCTAAAGTCGTGACTCAATGCCTAAACCCTCATGTGCTGTAATACTAAAAAACCCTCCAAAAGAGCTAAAAGGCCCAACGGAGCGTCAAGCATTTATAGACAGTCTTTGTCCTAGCCCTGGCAGCGATGTATCTGAGCTACGCCGTGGCAAGAATGAATGAAAAACTTGTCTTCTCGTCTAAAGAAACCGCTAGTTTAATTGTTGAAAAGGAAAAGCGTTCTGACCCCACTCTAAATGCTACACTTAAGGAGCCTGCTTTTGTTGCTGTTATTAAACAAGTACCGGACGAACTAGTCGACTCGTCACTGAAGGAATTAATGCCAAAATGCATCAAAACAGCCAAGTGTGGTGCGTCACGCACATTCAAAGTGTAGTTCAAATCAAGAAAAGACTGAGATCAGTTCCTTCAAGAATCAGTGAAAATCGGCTATGAGCGACTTACCACCCAGGAGTTTGTGTTTTTGTCTCGTCGATGCTTTAACTGCCATATGACTGGCCATCTTGCAGCAAACTGCACAAACACTACCCTGTGCTCAAAATGCGGAGCTAGTGACCATAAGTCTAAATCTGAATCCCCGTGTAAGAACAGTCCTTTTTGTGTCAGTTGTAAAGCTCCAGGCCATACGTGCTACAGCATTAACTGCCCTAAAAACCGTGAGCCAATGACTAATGTGATAAATTTTATATCTTGGCATATACATGGTTTTTTCGCGATTAAATTACCAGTGCTGATTATTTGTTTATTTCTTGGTTTTCCTTGCTTTTTTTCCTTCTCTTTCCCTGTTTTTTCTTATTTATCCTTACCTCGATTGTACTATTTTTTATTTGTTTTTCCTTATATTTTTTCCTTATACCTTTGGTCTGGTGGGTTTGGTCATGGAGCAGAACTGCCATCCACCATGAGTAAATCGACGATTTCTATTGGTGACCAGGTTGGTATCAACTCTTTGGGGGAACGTTTAATTGAATTACAAAATAATCCTTTAGATATTGAAAATAGAATTAATAATGCAATTGGAAGTATCTGAAGAATATTGATTCTAATTCGGCTAATAAAAGTAATTATGTTTCGCAATTAAATGGTTCTGCCTCCTCTAAACGTGATGATGTTTTCTCTGTGCTTCATCTTAACATTCAGGGACTTTGCTCGTCTTTTGATGAGCTGAAATTGATCGTCAGTGGTGGAACTCCTGATGTTACAGGGTTATGGGACACTTTCCTAGATTCAAAAAAGGATATCCTTTTAGATTTTCCGGGATATAGGATGGAGATGCTTAATAGGAAACATATAGCGAGAGGTGGCCTTGTCCTTTATATGGCTGATTGTCTTACATACAATGTCCGAAGTGATTTAAGCAGAAATGAAGAAGGAATCTTTGAATCCTTTTTTATTGAGATTAAATCAATGCGTAAGTATTTAGCTGTGTAACACCTCACTCTTTACGCTAAAGTTTTTTTAGTACTTTTAAAAAGGCCTCCTATTGCTCTAGTTAAACGACCCTTGTGTTTCCAGTGTTTACACGGTAGTATTTTCTCTAGCATATGAACGCAGCAAAAACAATGAGCTGACTGTGTCAAACAAGTTTGTTTCGTATCCATTAAGGCCGGACAGTACGATTACGGAAAATTAGCTATGCAGAACAGAACATACTCTGATTTTACAAGACAAAATCGCAAAAAAAGGTGAAAAGTGTGCAAATATGAAGAATTTTGTTCCGCTTTTAGCATTAGCCTTGGTCGACTAACGCCCCGATTTCGTGCTTATCCAAGAGCCTTATATTAATAAATCTAGTAAACTTTCATGTGTACCGAATACGTACAATATCTTCTCAAAGACAACGTTTGAGAAAAGTTTTTATAGTGCTGCTATACTTGTCCGAAATCCCTAAAGTGCGATATACACTACGAAATCTTGACCAATGAATGTGTTACAGTGTCTATTTATCTTAAGGCCGTGATTAAGTGAACTGATGGAACTCGAAAATCCCATGTTAAATTGAAAATTTATATTTAAAAAGTACTCAAGTATTCATTGGCGGAAGATGCCGCTTTTAATATCAGGCCATAGCTTCTTGAAGATGCTACAAAATGTTTGAAAGGATTTTGCTCTATTTCCTCTAATTGCTTAGAAATCTTAGAAAATGTCTAGGTCTTTTTCACAAGTGTACTCGATAAAGGATATTGCTTTTAGAACAAAATCGGTACTATCATGAGCAGAAGAATATAACCTGTAAGATGATAGGAACCATTTTTCGATTTATTTTCCTGTTTTCTAACAGTCCCATAGAATATTTTCAGCTACCTGAAATTTTTACAAGTCGGTTGCCAGAAAGAATCGTTTCAGATCACCGATAATACCCCCAAGAGACCAAAATGACAAGCTGGTATAATCAGCTGCTTGTTAATAGAGTGTGAAATTTCCATAAATTATTTCAACGCAATGAAGAAACCTAGAAATGAGAAATAGTCAGGAGCCCTCAGTAAAGTTGTGCACACAAGGCCGAAATCATGAGGAAAATTAAATCAAAGCGAGGTATACATCTTAAAAGTGTTACCACACATAGACAGCGCCTTTGTAAAAAATATTTGGAGCTTGGTAGATGTAAATATCCAAAATACCTAATAATGCGGTACGCTGAAGAACTAGACAAGTCACGAGATTTAGGTCAAGCGACAAACCTTGAGGCGGAGCAGAACCCCGTAGCTTCTTCCCCGTTGCCCTACCGGATCGTGACTGGTGGTAGAAACTTGGATTGCGACGAATTGAAGGATTGCCGAAGGATTTTTGATCCTGCATTTTTCGTGCGCGGTCTAGAGACTAAGTTTGGAAGCACAGGTGAGGAGGAAACAACCCGTAAAAATCATAGAACCTTAACGAAATTTACACCACCAGATTCAGCGTATCAGAGAATCCTACTGTAGTTTCAATCTCCTATCTACAATTAAATAAAAAAAAAACAAGTTTTTTTAAGTGAAAGTAAGGAGCGACATTAAAAATTAAAACGATCAGAAATTACTCCGTGTATGAAAGGGACTTTTTCTCTTCAACGCCCCGCTTTTTACGCTAAAGTTTTTTACTGTTTTAAAATGTAGAGTTAAGAGAAAGAGTCAAGCTTTAGCGTAAAGAGCGGGGCGTTGAGGAAGAAAAGCCCCTTTCATATACGGAGTAATTTCTGTTCGTTTTAAGTTTTAATGTCACTCCTTACTTTCATTTTAAAAAAAACTTATTTTTTTTTTGTTTAATTTCTGGACGTCTTTGAATTAATGCATGGTTTGATCTTGGCTCTCCACATATAAATAATTAAAACGAAATTTGCATATTAATTTTTTGAGTCTAAATGGCTTTTTCACAGTTTTCATGGGAAGATTTTGAGAAAAAAGGAGCGAGGGAGGAGGCCTAGTTGCCCTCCTATTTTTGATTACTTAAAAAGGCAACGTTTACTTATTATTTCTACGAACGTCTTCGTAAGTAAAAAATATACGTAACTTACGAATTAAATTACGTAGCGAACTTCAATATTCGTATATTTTTATTGCGTATATGAGGGGGCTCACCCCTCGTTGATACCTCGCTCTTGATACTAAAGCTTAAATTTTGTCCCAATTCCTTAAGAATGACCCCTGAATCACAAAGGCCGTAGAATAAATAGTTGAAATTACTAAAAATGCTTTAGCGTAAAGAGCGAGGTATTACGAGGAGGTAGACCCCTCATATGCGTAATAATTTCTGTTCGTTTTAAGTTTTAATGCTGCTTCTCACTTTCAGTAGGAAAAAAACTTTTCATGTTTATTTTTTCATTGTTTTTTTTTTAAATAATGCTAGAAAATCCTGCGCCCCCTCCATTGAAAGTCTCTTCCCCCATGAGAAGCTCCTCATGGAAAAATCCTCTCCGGTAACCTTCTCCCCTCAAATATCCCCCCCCCAAACCAAAAAATCCCCCTGAAAACGTCTCTACACTTCTTAGTAACCATTACTATATGTACACACAGGTCAAAGATTGTAACTTGCAACCCCTCCAACGGGGACTGCGGGGGAGTAAGTCGTCCCCAAAGACATTGTTATTGTGTTTTTTGACTATGTTGAATAAAATGGCTATCTCAGAATTTTGATCCGGTAACTTTGGGTAAAAATGACCGTGGGAGGGGGCCTAGGTGCCCTCTAATTTCCCATCACCCCTGGAAAAAAAAAAACAAATAAACACGCATTTGTGATTTGTCTTCTGGCACAAAATGCGAAATTCCACATTTTTATAGATTGGGGCTTGAAACTTCTACAATAAGGTTCTCTGATACGCTGAATCTGATGGTGTGTTTTTCGTTAAGATCGTATGACTTTTAGGGGGTGTTTTCCCCTATTTTCTAAAATGAGGCAAATATTTTCAGGCTCGTAATTTTTGATGGGTAAGACTATTCTTGATGAAACTTATATATCTAAATCAGCATTAAAATGCCATTCTTTTGATATAACTATTGGTATCAAAATTCCATTTTTTTAGAGTTTTGGTTACTATTGAGCCTAGTCGCTCCTTACTACAGTTCGTTACTACGAACTGTTTAAAAATGTGGAATTTTGTATTTTTTGTCAGAAGGCAGATCACGGATGCGTGTTTATTTGTTTTTTTTTGTTGTTGTTTTTTTTCAGGGGTGATCGTATCGACCCAGTGGTCCTGGAATGTTGCGATAGGGTTCATTCTAACGGAAATGAAAAGTTCTAGTGCCCTTTTTAAGTGACCAAAAAAATCAGAGGGTGACTATGCCCCCGTCGAACGCCTATTATTTTCCCAAAGTCACCGGATTTAAATTCTGAGATGACCTACTCCCCCACAGTCCCCGTGGGAGGGGCTACAAGTTACTAACACTGACCAGTGCTTACATATAGTAATGGTTATTGGGAAGTGTACAGACGTTTTCTGGGGCGTTTTCATTTGGTTGGGGGCAGGGGTTGAGAAGAGGGGGATATGTTGGGGGAACTTTTCACGGAGGAATTTGTCGTGGGGGAAGAAAATTTCCATGAAGGGAGCGCAGGATTTTCTAGCATTATTTAAAAAAACAATGAAAAAATAAATATGGCAAAGTTTTTCAACTGAAAGGAACAGAATATTCCTGTTATTATTTTCTTGTAAATATTAATTCCTGTAAATATTCCATAATAATTTTTGTTAAAAGGAACAGAAATTATTACGCATATGAGGGGCTCACCTCCTAATACCTCGCTCTTTACGTTAAAGTATTTTTAGAAATTCCAACTATTTATTCTACGGCTTTTGTTATTCAGGGGTCATTCTTAAGAAATTGTGACAAATTTTAAGCTTTAGCGTGAAGAGTGAGGTACTGACGAGGGGGTGAAACCCCTCATATATGCAATAAAAATATGAGTATACAGAAGTTTCTTTACGTAAGCTAATTTGTAAGTTGCGTATATCTTTAACTAATAAAATTTATTTTTACTTAAATTTTAAGTAAAAAATAAAAAAAATTTAAAATAAAAAAAAATTTTTAAATCTTAAAATTTTTATTTTACTTTAAATAATAAAATCTTATTTTTACACAACCAAATATATTCCTATTTCTCGGCTGAAACATCTCACCAAAGGAAGCTGTCAATCAAAACCTTTGACAAGACTTGATAATTAGTGCTATTTGAAGTTTTGACAACCAACGGTCTCTAGAGAATTAAAAGACAGAAGGCTAACCTTACTTCAATTTTGAAGCTCGATGTTTTCAAGTTCGCTTAATCACGGCCTTAAATATGGAACTATTCTGGTCTCATCCATGTATTGCCCTCCATCCCTGTGCTCAGTAGATAGTTATTTAGCAAGTATAGATAGTCCTAGAAATTATTCAAATTACGTTTTTGGGCAGATTTTAATGCCAAGAGCTCATTCTGGCTTAACAATATTTCTTTGGTTTGAAAGGTAAATCCATCGAGGATTTTGTTGCCAGGAAATCATTAGAGGCCTAGTACTGAATGACCCAGATATGCCTACTTATGAATTTTCAGATTCTAGCCCCGACATCACAGCAGCTGGTTTAAATTTACTAAAATTTGTTGACAGCTGGGAAGTGACAAGTGACCCTCCATCCTTATCTGATCACTTGTATATCAAGTTTAACCTAGTTTTGAGGAGGATATTATGGAAGTTCGTAATAACGTGGAGTATAATTACAGAAGAACTAACTGGAATGTTTTTAGTAAGGTCTATTTTAAATGAAATAGATAATTTATATTCCCTCTCTACTAAGGATGCTAAAGAAATAGATAAAGCTGTAGATGCCTTAACAGCCTTAATACAAAAAGCTACCAAAGAATCAACTTCAGTGCGTCATGGCTCTCCCAAAAAGTATTCACGGTGGGGGACTTCAGAATTGTCGGGCCTTAGAAAAGGGTACAGGCGCTTGCTACGGATATTTAAATCCTGTAATTCTCTCGAAAATGAGGTTAATTTATGGAATGCAAAAAAAAATATAAACTGGGCTTTTTAAATTCTACAAAGAGTGAATGGAATAAATTCTGTGCGGATAAACTGAATTTGGATCCATGGAATACAATCCACAAAATTTGTAAAAATAATAATGCCATTGTTCAGCCAGTATATGTAACGAAAGATGACGGCAGTAAGACTAACTCTGTGACGGAATCCGGGGAGGCATTGCTGCTAGTTTTATGAAGTTAGTGAATAGTTGCTTAAAATTTTTCGTATTTCCCGAAAAGCTGGAAAAATGCAAATATAATGGTTTAAAAAAAAAATGGTAAAAGGAATGATGGCAATCCAGCCTTATATCGTCCGATCAGCCTACTGTCAAATCTTGGTAAAAAATATACGAGCGTGCCATTGCCAACAGAATGATCCGCATCGAACTCAAAATTGGACAAGGGTTTTGAGTCCTACCTTAAATGGAATGAATTATTCGGCACATCATAGCCATTATACCGACCAAATTATTGCAAATTATTTGGGTCCTTCCTTTCATGACTTTAGTGCATCTTAGCCTTTTCACATAGACCGTAAATATATAAATGAGTTTTCGTATGCAAAATGATTTGATGAGTTTAAATATTCTGTTAGCACATGTCCGGCTAACTTTTTTTGAAAATAAAGATGACCTTATCTCTGCATCAAAAATCCACCCAAATAGCAGATTAACACAGCTTATTACAGGGCATAGCAGATTGCTTCATTTTTTAAATAGGATTGGGAAAGCTGACTCCCCATTGTGCTTGTGCGGTCTAATTGAAACATGTAGTCATGTTCTATTTGTTTGCCCTGTTTATTGCAGAGCACGTATAGTAATGGAGTTCGAATTAAGTGAACATGAAATAAGAGTGCCGTTTCCTTTATCACTAATATTTAGAAATAATAGAGTTCGGACTATTATAAACAAATTTTTATCCTGCACGAAGAGACTTGACTTTTAGTTAGTGTTTTTGTCTTGTTTTCGATAGTATGATTTCTTTTTTTGTAGTATGTACGTGTTTTTTTGTTTTGTTTTTTTTTGTTAAAATATCTGTTTTTGATTTAATCACGGAATAAAGTATCTTTCTATCTATCTATAGGTTATGCAATTTCTGATTGTTTGCACACAGGATTTATCACAGGGAAAGGAAAAAAGGTTTCAACCTGGTTGTGCCTCCAAAGAGTAAGGGTCTAAGTGTGAAACTACAGTGAATTTTGAGGGGTATTTTGAATTAAATCAAAAACCACAATGTGCATCCTGGTTACATGTAAGGAGTAAAACTTAGAAAATAATTGATTAAAGAAAAAAGGTTAGGGTAACTTATAAAATATTTACGATAAAGAACACGCTTATTTTGGGACAAGTTATATAGCAATTTAAAAATTACACAATTTTTTTATTGTTTACGCACAACCATTATCATAGAGAAAGGGGGGAATGTTTCAACCCAGTTGTGTCCTAAAGAGTAAGGGTGCCAAGGGGAAACTTAAGTCAATGTTTAGGGGTGTTTTGAACCAAACCAAAGACACTATGTAAATCCTGTTTGTAAAATGCATACATGCAATACCATAGGAGTAGCTAAGGGTTTCAACTTGAAAATTTCAGGCCCCCTACTACTGCTGCTTCCACAACGGCTGTGACTGCTTATTAATTTGACTACAACTACTTGTGACTTTGGCCAATCCTAATTGTGATTAAATTGCAAAACAAGCTTTCTCAACGGAAAGCAAGAAGCAACATTAAAACTTAAAACGAACAGAAATTGTAACGTATATGAGGGGGGTTTCCCCTCCCCAAAACCTCGCTCTTCGTGCTAAAGTTTTTAGGCACTTTTAAGAAAGTTACTTGTTGCTCTAATTAATCGACCATTGTGTTTCAAGAGTCGTTTTTAAAGAATTTGAGCAAAATTTAAACATTAGCAAAAAGAGCGAAGTGTTGAGGAGGAAAACATCCCCCTCATATGCGTAACAATTTCTGTTCGTTTCAAGTTTTAATTTTGCTGCTTACTTTCAGTTGAAATAACTTTCTTTTCAATTTAATTTCCAATTGTTTTGAAATAACGCCAGGAAATATGGCTCCATCTCCACAGAAAAATCCTCCTCCTCATGGAGATATCCTCTGGACAATTAAATCATGACGAATATTTACCCCGAACACTTACCTTTAGCACCTCCACCCGTAAAATTGAGTTGGTAAAGAGAAAACAAGACGTATAAGAAATTTCATTAAGGAATTCTGGCAAATTCCCCAAGCATGAAATTTTCCCCTGAAAAGTTCTCCCCCGGAAACTTCTCCAGGGAAAATTCTCCCCTTGTAAAATTCCCTGAGCAGAGAGAAAGTTCGTCCTCCCCTACTCATCCCAAAAATGTAAATGCATAATTCCCAATAACAAATACTATGTATAAACAACGGGCAAACCTTACAACTTCAAGAACTTACCCCAGGGGCTGTGGGGGGTCATGTTATCTCCAAAGACACAGTTATTGGGCTTTTTAACTATGCTGAACAAAACAGCTATGAGAGAACTTTGATCAGACGATTTTGGGAAACATTGGCGTGAAAGGGGGCCAAGTTGTCCTCCAAATGTTTGGGTCACTTAAAATTAGCTCGAGAACTTTTAATTTCTATTTGAACGAACCATCTCCTGATGTTCTAGATTCACTGGGTCGATACGATCACCCCTGGGAAAACAAACAAATAAACACGCACCTGTGATCTTTCTTCTGGCAAAAATACAAAATTCCACACTTTTGCAGATAGGAGTTTGAAACCTCTACAATAGAGTTCTCTGACACACTGAATCTGATGGTGTGATTTTCATTAGAATTATTGACTATTAGGGGGGGGGGGTCCGTTTTTTTCCAAAATCAACTAAATTTTCTCAGGCTCGTTACCTTTGGTGGGTAAGACTAAACTTAATAAAATTTATATATTTAAAATCAACATAACAATCCATTTTTTTGATATATCTATTGTTATCAAAATTTCATTTTTAGAGTTTCGATTACTATTGAGCCGGGTCGCTCCATGCTTACAGTTCGTTACCACGAACTGTTTGACTGTTTTCAAGCAATTTTGAAGGAGTTATTGATCAACATCAAAACATATAATTTACACATGGGGTGTTAAAAATGTTTAACAGCAACAGCTATAGAAGAGCCAAGGGCAGTAATTTGAAACTTTCAGGCCTTGTTGAAAGGGGTGTTGGAAATTGATTCACTGGAAGGGGGTAACAACCTCCCTTTTTCTTTTTAGACCATCCGCCCCTGATGGAAATTGATAGAAATTTTTTAAATGTCAGTTTTTTTAAGATAGTCGAAATATCGACTGTCTCCTAGCCCTGTAAGCCAATAGCCAAGAAAAAATTGGGCATTTACTGTGGTAGGGTTTCTCCCCGGAAAATGCCCCCAGAACATTTTCCTATGAAGAAAACCTCCCCCCGTGACAATTTTCAAGTGTGGGGGAGTCTCAGTCCTGAAATTTCCCTTTTTAGCTAATTGAAGAAATGAAATTTCAGTCGCAGTTTTTTTCATCCCAAATCTTTTAGCCGTTTGAAAAGTTTATGCTATTTTAACAACCTAGAAACATATTTTCCTACGATTACCCTCCAAACCTCCTTTTAAGTCAAAAGTCAGGTTCAATCCTCCCCCAAATATCCTGTGACGATTTCAAGTGAGTCCTGATTCCAGTTTGTTCCTGGGGCAATGAGGATATGCTAATTTGATAACCTAGGTACACAAAGATTCTTTTAGTCTATATTACTACTTAGCCAGGAATTGATTTTTAGATCACCAGACAACTTGTATGGTCTTTTGATTTAAGTAACTATTTAACGGTGATTAGAATATAAGTACTATATAGGCTTGTAGAACAAAAATGTTTAGGTGAACTTTAGAAAAAAATTGAGCTATATACTCTGCACCGTCCCTCCTAGTATTAGCTTGAGTTTCATTTGGCAGCCCTATCTTGTATGGTCTTTTGATTTAAATGACTATTTAACAGTGATTAGAATATAAGTACTATATAGGCTTGTAAAACGAAGATGTTTAGGTAAACTTGAGAAAAAATTTTGAGCCCTATACTCTGTACCCTCCCTCCAAGTGTTAACTTGAATTTCATTTGGCAACCCTAACACTCCCTCTAGGCATAAGCTTGCTAATCCTAGAAAATAAAGATATATTGCAGATACTCCATTTTCATAGTTACATACGGCAAATACAAACGCTGCAGATTCAAATGCAAACGGCAATAAAAAGGCAAAAACAGTAATATTGCATGATAAAAAAATTATAATAGAGCAAAAAAATGGTTAAAGTTACTTGGAGTGAGCATTTGTCATTGGCTAATTGGATATCATTTCACCAAGCAACCGCACAGAGATGTGACTTTCGAGCGTTGAAAGTTGGAAAATAATATATAATATAAGTGATATAGGAATTTCGAGGAACAGTGGATTAGAGAAAAAATCTTTGACACTTCTACTTCTCACAATTCCATTTTAGTTTGGGAACTTAGATCCTTTTCATCAAAAGTAAGTTTAAAATTTAAGCAGTATTCAATGATTCAGATAAGAAAATTCAACACTTGCCGCCAAACCACACCGATGTGTAACGCAGAAAAAAAAAACATATGAATCACAAGTTGATTTAAAGCACGGTTTTTGCATGAAAATAACAGCTGTTTGAAACCATTTTGTCCAATCCTCTTTTGCAAAATCATATAGAAAATGGAGAGCTCACCAAAAGATTTAGAGTTGAAGCAACCGAGTTGACCGAATTTAGTAGCACTCTCATCTGAAAGGAATTTATCAATGTTTCGTCCGCAAACAACAGATTAATAATGAAGCAAATAATGCTGATTTGCTTTTTATTTATTTCTCCGGTGCAAAGCACGTGCAAAAGTTACTTTTCTGGTTTATCTAGCCTTTGCAACACGAAGCTTTGAATTGACGTAAGCGTTTAATTGTTACTTTTTTGAAGACACCTTGTTTGGATCAGTTGTGGAACACCAGGTGTCTGTTAAAAAGAACCCTGGGTTTTTCCTGAATAATTACCAAATTTGATTTTTTTTTATTTTTTTTGATAAGTTGTAGAACTCATGATGTTTTCTGAAAAAAAAACCCAGGGTTTTTCCTGAATACAAATATTTAAGGTCCCACCTTTTCATGGAATTTTAGCTGGATATTTGAAAGAATGCGCAATAGCATACACTTCTGATTTGATACTTAGTTGTCACAACTACAGGGTCATTTTTTTATCATTGGAACCGTAATATAGAACTACTATATAATAAGCAACAATAGGAAAATATTTTTATTATATTTTGAAAGCTGTGCTTTAAACTGTTTCTTATCAAATTGTCGCTCAAAGTAATATTTATCATACTGGTGCACTAGATAAACTCCCCACCAATTTAATTTTGCTGCCTGCGGCTTACTCAACATATTTAATCCGGCTAGTAGCTCTCCATCACTGTCAGGGCTATGTTCCTAAGCATGGAGGGGGGATTTGAACTGGCTGTTGCCAAATGTTGACTCGGGGCAAGAGGACAAATACTGCTAGGAACTTTTTAAGCTTCGTAAAATACGGCACGTGTTTTACATCATGAGAATAAGATTGCACGTCCCCGGTTTTAGTGATAGACAATTTTTCAATGTCCTAAAGAGACGTCACTAAAAAGCCTGGACTAAAGTATTTTTCATTAAAATTTATATTTGAATAGAACCGCAACTGAACTAGCCGTCCTAGCTAAGTGGTTGGCATGGTGGTGTGAGAATTCTTTGTCCTAGGGGCACGGGTTCAGTCCCAGTTCTGACAAGTTATTTGGTTTGGGATAGGGGTCAGTGGCGTGACTCTGTAAGCTAAGCCAGAGTCGACCCAGCTCTAAATGGTCACCTGGAGAACAACGTCACCTAGCCTGCGCGTTTTCTGAAAGTGGACAACGTCTCGGTTGCGATATTGAAAAATATCTGCCATGAACTTCCTTTAGGATAGAGCCTCAGGGATTTTATGGGTCTGCCCTCTGTACTCCTCCCACTATGTCTATGCTTGTTCATCCTTTTTTCACACGGTAGTATTATCTAGCACAAGTGAAGAAAATGCAGCAAAAACAAGAACAGACTACATCCAACAGGTTCTTCTCATCAAATAAAAAAATGGCAAAAAAAGAAATATCGGATTGATTAGAGAAAAAAATGGTTAAAATCGAATGGAGTTTGAAATTGATTAGCTAACCGGAAATCACTTCAGAAGGCAACTACACAGAGGGGTAATTTGGTTGGAGGACAAATAATAAAAGTAAGAAAATACTAATTTTTTTTAACTCAACAAAAGATCTCATAAGTTTAAGGAGAGAAGGATCAGTGAAAAAATAAGTTGACACTATTGCTTCTCAGAATAAAAAATGATTTCTGGGAATTTTGTAGTTTTCTCATTATAAGCGACTCTAAAGCCGATGCAGTTTTCAATGGTTCGGTTAATACAATTCAGTGCTTGTCGGCAAACCACAACGATGTGTAAAACAACAAAAACGTGTGAAAACATACGTTAGTGTAAAACTCCGATGTCGTATGAAAAATTGTAGCCAATCACCTTTACCAAAACCATACAAAAAACGGAGAGCTCACCACAAGATTTAAAGTTGATGCAACCGAATTAACCGAATTTAGTGGCACTCTCATCTGATGATTTTTTTTTTAGTGCTTCCTCCACAAACAACAAATTAATATTGAATACATATCACTGAGGTGCTATTAATTTATTTTCTCGTTGCAAAGTAGGTGTAGAAGTTGATTTTCTGGTTCATCTAACCTCTGTAATAAAAAGCTTTGAATTGACGTAGGCATTTAATTGTTACGAAGACAACTTTTTTGGATCAGTTATGGAACTAAGGATGTCTGTTAAAAAGAACCCTGGGTTTTTCCTGAATAAACATTATTTAAGATCGCACGTTTTCATAGGATTTTAGTTTAATATTTGACAGAATATACAATTGCATAAAATTTTCTATTTGGTACTTAGTTGTTACAACTATATTGTCATTTTTGTGACTCAAACCATAATATACAACTGCTATGAAATAAGACACTACAGGAAACATTTGGGTATATTTAGAAACACTCTAAGCTATTTTTCAATATATCACTGTTGAGGGTAAACACATTCTATGACCACACTGGCCATATATGACGTATGACAAAAAAATAGATAATATAATTTAATAGCCGAGAAAACGAGTGTAATATCAGCCAGTGGATTCTCCTTTTTATAATTCAGCAAGGACCTCCGACAAGCCGCCTTTAGTGCCAAGAAAAGAAGAAAAACTAACCTTTTGAAGCAAACTCAAACAGAGCAGACGAAACAGAGGATAAGACAAACAAAACCAAGCCAGAATAAATCAAAGATCATTCACCAATTAGATTTGGTAAGATCTAAGATTACTTAACTTGCCGACTGACCTGATTTTTGTTAAAAGTGCGGTCAGATGATCTTAATTTAAACTGAGGAAAATGTTATTAGAATCCTTTAGTTATTGTAAGTTGGGTTTGTAGAAACATCTCCAGTATCTCTATTTAAATCAATTAAATTACTTTCAACTTCCTCCCAAAAAAATTGTGGTAAATCATTTGCTGTGGATAAGTTGCCTCACCAAAAAGGACTAAATGATTTGGATTTGGATTTACAAAAATATGGAGGGCAAAAGCAGAACCAAAATTGCCGTTTTTATTTTTACATTTCATAGATTTGTCTTTAGAAATCTTGTGTTCAGACGCAACCAGCCGAAGGCATTGTGCTCCCGGCGAAAGGCTAAGAATCAGGAGACCAGTACCTGACCTACGTAGACCTAATTCAACAATCCTCCCTCCTCTCCATTCACACATTGTAAACCAAGCTACTTATGACATTTGATCAGTGACTGAAGCGAGAAGCAAATTTTGAGCTTCTGATCAAAATTAGTTTAACTTATTCTTAGGCCTTGGATTAAGTTGAGTCGAACAGGCTTGATTTAAAGGGGGATTGTGTTACATGAGAGTTGACCTAAACGGAGGTTCAGTTAAATAGGATTGTGTTAAACGGGGTCTGAGTTGTATGGGGGTTGATTTAAATGGAAGTTCATTTGAACAAGGTCGAGTTCAATCGGGTTGGGTTGCACGGTGGCTCAGTTTCACGGGAGCTCAGCTAAATGGAGTTGAGTGGAATGGAGCTAAATGGAATGGAGTTGAGGAGTTGAGTTGTATGGGGTTTGAGTTGAATAGGCTCAGTTAAACAGGGTTGAGTTGCACCGGGACTGAGTTAAACGGGAATTCAGTTGGACGAGAGTTCTGTTAAAGGGAGGTTTTGTTACACAAACACTATCATTTGTGGAAGAAGGGGAGCAAATATTAAAAGTGAGAAACTGCTAAAACAAAAATAAAAAATAATCACAGATTTTTGTGGGGAAGAGGATCAGGGAAAAATACTTGACATTCACTCCTGTTTCTCAGAAATAAACTTTTGTTCTGGATATTTTCTTGTTCTTTTTCATTAAAAAAGAACTTTAAAACGCACGGGATCTTCAATGGTTCAGCTAAACAAATTCATTGCTTGCCGCCGAAATGCTACGATGCATTAACCAGCAAAAAAAGTTACGAAAATACAATTAGTGCAAAATTCGGCTTTCGCATGAAAATATAGCTATTAGAACCCATTGTGAATGTGAACTATCACCTTATGCAAAATCACCATTATGCAAAATTAATATTGAATATGTATTACCGAGGTGTTTTTTATATACTTTTTTTTTTATGTAAAGCACGTGCAGAAGTACATTTTCTGGTTTATCCAGCCTTTGCAATTCAAAGCTTTGAATAGTTACGTTACTGAAGACACCTTTTTTGGGTCAGCTGTCGAACACTAGATGTCTGTTAAAAAGGGTCCTGAGTTTTCCCTAAGAAAAGTATTCAAGTTCCTCCGTTTTCAGGGGATTTTACGTTGATATTTGGAAGAATGCATTAATTTCTGATTTGATACTTATTGTCACAACCACAGGGTCTTTTTTATCACTTAAACCACAATATACAACTGCTAAGAAATCAGAAATTGTAGGAAACATTTGGGTTTATCCATTTGAACATAACGCTCTCAACCAGGGGAGGATCTACAACAAAATCTTGGGGGAGGAACATGTGTAAAAGGTGCCAATAATTGACTAAATTGACTAATTTATTTAAAAAAAGAGTAAAAAAAAAACAAGAAATGAGGACGCCAGAAAAATCTTGGTGGAAGAGGCGAGGGTCCTCCCTGACCCCCTAGATCTAGCACTATTTTAAAGTATTTTTTAATATATAATCGTTCTGGGTGATAATTATCATAACGGTATGCTAGCTTAAAATTTCCCATTTCTTGAAATTTAGCTACCTGTGCCTTATTTAATGCATTCAATCCTCCTTGCACCTCTTCATCACTATCAGAACCATGTTTCTATACATGAAAAAAAGGAGAATTGGCATTGCAAAATCTGGACTGAGCCATGTTACGAAATTTCCCAGGGGAAGGGGACAAGTGCTAAATGCTGCTATAAGACTTTCAACATCTTAAGAGCCGTCACAAAAAAAGGCTAGAGTAAAACGTTTTTCATTGAATACGATGTTTAAAGAGAGCTGCAACTTAAGTTGCCGCGCTTACCCACTCTTCACATCATAGCATTTATCTCTGAGTTTGGCTTTTTTCACCAAGTGCTGCATGGTTCTCGTGCAAATAAATCATCGTTTAAACTGAACCCCTTGCAAGTAAACCCATTTAACTGAACACTTGCACAACTGGACCCCTGTTTAACTTAACCACGTTTTATATAACCTTCACTTAACTAAACCCCCGTTTTCCTGAAACCCAGTTCAACTCAAACCCATTCCGTTCAACCCAGATTCAATTCAACCCCCGTCAAATTGGACCCTCGAGTAACTGAACGTCGTGCAGCTGAACTCTCGTTTAACTGAACCCTGTTTAACTGAACCCTCGTGCAACTCAGCCTCCATTTAACTAAACCCCCCTTTAGCTCAACTTCAATTAAATTAACCCCATTTGGCCGGAAGTGGTAAAAGTTGACTGGACTGACATTGTCTTTATTCATTGGCTAATTCTGCTTCAATACAAAACTATTCCTCCCTTCCCTCAAACCCCCATACGAAAATAATAATTTATCCTTATGTTTTACATATTTGATAATTAGCAAAACTTTTCATGCCCAGGGCTGAACCTACTTGAATATCATGGTTCTCGTGCAACTGAATTCTCGCTTAACTGGACCCCGTGCAACTGAACCTGTTTAATGAAAGCCTCGCGAAACTCAGCCCGTGTTTAGCTGAACACTCATTTAGCTCAACCCTGTGCAAATCAGCCCCGTTTAACTAAATCCCGTTTAACACGATTCCTTGTTTAACTGAACTGACATTCAATTTATCCAAATTGTTGTCAATTTAACCCTCATGCAACTAAAATCACTCTTCACTAAAGGCTCGTGCAACTGAACCCTCATTTAACTGAACCTTGTGCAACTCAACCCTCGTGCAACTTATTTACCACTTAACTGATCACTCTTGCAAATTAACCCTCATTTGAATCAATCCTCATGCAACTCAACCCTTATTCTAAATAAACCTGATCTAGCTCAAATGTCCTCAAATCAACAGTATAAATTGGAAAATAATTCACCCGGTTTTGCCAAAAGTGATAAAATTTGACTCGAATGAAAAGGCCTTTATTCATGGTTTAATTCTTGTGTTTTTTCTATGCTATTTGAATACAAATCTATTCCTACTTACCCCCTCTATAAAGAACAATTTATTCTTTTGTCTTATATATTTTAAATTAGAAAAATTTTCGTGCCCGGGCCCCGAACACACTTGAATCTCATTGTTGCAGCAATATCTGGAGCATAGCACAGAGAAAACCGCCGCCCATGGTGGCCAAAAGGTTACAAGAACTTTAAAAAGAGCTGTCTCGTAAAACAAATTTGCTGTTAATGCTAATTCAGGAATAATAGCTCTTATTCAGATTCGTCTTGATAATAAAAGTTTATTGCGGAAACAAATTCACGGGAATTTTTTTAAAGAACTAGAAGCGTCGATAAGCCTCTCGTTTCTGTTTTATTTCTGCACTACTAATCTGCACTAGAACATCGTAGAAATGGAAAGCTTATATTAATGTTTACGGCCTTTTTTGCGGAAACAAATTCACGGGAATTTTTTTTTTTTAAAGAACTAGAAACATCAATAAGCCTCTCCTTTCTGTTTTATTTCTGTACTACTAATCTGCACTACAACATCGTAGAAATGGAAAGCTTATATTAATGTTTACGGCCTTTTTGCGGAAACAAATTCAAGGGAATTTTTTTTTTTTAAAGAACTAGAAACATCAATAAGCCTCTCCTTTCAGTTTTATTTCTGTACTACTAATCTGCACTAAAACATCGTAGAAATGGAAAGCTTATATTAATGTTTACGGCCTTTTTGCGGAAACAAATTCACGGGAATTTTTTTTTTTTAAAGAACTAGAAACATCAATAAGCCTCTCCTTTCTGTTTTATTTCTGTACTACTAATCTGCACTACAACATCGTAGAAATGGAAAGCTTATATTAATGTTTACGGCCTTTTTGCGGAAACAAATTCAAGGGAATTTTTTTTTTTTTTAAAGAACTAGAAACATCAATAAGCCTCTCCTTTCTGTTTTATTTCTGCACTACTAATCTGCACTAGAACATCGTAGAAATGGAAAGCTTATATTAATGTTTACGGCCTTTTTGCGGAAACAAATTCACGGGAATTTTTTTTTTTTTTAAGAACTAGAAACATCAATAAGCCTCTCCTTTCTGTTTTATTTCTCTACTACTAATCTGCACTACAACATTGTAGAAATGGAAAGCTTATATTAATGTTTACGGCCTTTTTGCGGAAACAAATTCACGGGAATTTTTTTTTTTTTTAAGAACTAGAAACATCAATAAGCCTCTCCTTTCTGTTTTATTTCTGTACTACTAATCTGCACTACAACATCGTAGAAATGGAAAGCTTATATTAATGTTTACGGCCTTTTTGCGGAAACAAATTCACGGGAATTTTTTTTTTTTAAAGAACTAGAAACATCAATAAGCCTCTCCTTTCTGTTTTATTTCTGTACTACTAATCTGCACTACAACATCGTAGAAATGGAAAGCTTATATTAATGTTTACGGCCTTTTTGCGGAAACAAATTCACGGGAATTTTTTTTTTTTTTTAAGAACTAGAAACATCAATAAGCCTCTCCTTTCTGTTTTATTTCTGTACTACTAATCTGCACTACAACATCGTAGAAATGGAAAGCTTATATTAATGTTTACGGCCTTTTTGCGGAAAAAAATTCAAGGGAATTTTTTTTTTTTAAAGAACTAGAAACATCAATAAGCCTCTCCTTTCTGTTTTATTTCTGCACTACTAATCTGCACTAGAACATCGTAGAAATGGAAAGCTTATATTAATGTTTACGGCCTTTTTGCGGAAACAAATTCACGGGAATTTTTTTTTTTCAAGAACTAGAAACATCAATAAGCCTCTCCTTTCTGTTTTATTTCTGTACTACTAATCTGCACTACAACATCGTAGAAATGGAAAGCTTATATTAATGTTTACGGCCTTTTTGCGGAAACAAATTCACGGGATTTTTTTTTTTTTAAGAACTAGAAACATCAATAAGCCTCTCCTTTCTGTTTTATTTCTGTACTACTAATCTGCACTACAACATCGTAGAAATGGAAAGCTTATATTAATGTTTACGGCCTTTTTGCGGAAACAAATTCACGGGAATTTTTTTTTTTTTTAAAGAACTAGAAACATCAATAAGCCTCTCCTTTCTGTTTTATTTCTGTACTACTAATCTGCACTACAACATCGTAGAAATGGAAAGCTTATATTAATGTTTACGGCCTTTTTGCGGAAACAAATTCACGGGATTTTTTTTTTTTTTAAAGAACTAGAAACATCAATAAGCCTCTCCTTTCTGTTTTATTTCTGTACTACTAATCTGCACTACAACATCGTAGAAATGGAAAGCTTATATTAATGTTTACGGCCTTTTTGCGGAAACAAATTCACGGGAATTTTTTTTTTTTTTAAGAACTAGAAACATCAATAAGCCTCTCCTTTCTGTTTTATTTCTGTACTACTAATCTGCACTACAAGATCGTAGAAATGGAAAGCTTATATTAATGTTTACGGCCTTTTTGCGGAAACAAATTCACGGGATTTTTATTTATTTTTTTAAGAACTAGAAACATCAATAAGCCTCTCCTTTCTGTTTTATTTCTGTACTACTAATCTGCACTACAACATCGTAGAAATGGAAAGCTTATATTAATGTTTACGGCCTTTTTGCGGAAACAAATTCACGGGAATTTTTTTTTTTAAAGAACTAGAAACATCAATAAGCCTCTCCTTTCTGTTTTATTTCTGTACTACTAATCTGCACTACAACATCGTAGAAATGGAAAGCTTATATTAATGTTTACGGCCTTTTTGCGGAAACAAATTCACGGGAATTTTTTTTTTTTTTAAAGAACTAGAAACATCAATAAGCCTCTCCTTTCTGTTTTATTTCTGTACTACTAATCTGCACTACAACATCGTAGAAATGGAAAGCTTATATTAATGTTTACGGCCTTTTTGCGGAAACAAATTCACGGGATTTTTTTTTTTTTTAAAGAACTAGAAACATCAATAAGCCTCTCCTTTCTGTTTTATTTCTGTACTACTAATCTGCACTACAACATCGTAGAAATGGAAAGCTTATATTAATGTTTACGGCCTTTTTGCGGAAACAAATTCACGGGAATTTTTTTTTTTTTTAAGAACTAGAAACATCAATAAGCCTCTCCTTTCTGTTTTATTTCTGTACTACTAATCTGCACTACAAGATCGTAGAAATGGAAAGCTTATATTAATGTTTACGGCCTTTTTGCGGAAACAAATTCACGGGATTTTTATTTATTTTTTTAAGAACTAGAAACATCAATAAGCCTCTCCTTTCTGTTTTATTTCTGTACTACTAATCTGCACTACAACATCGTAGAAATGGAAAGCTTATATTAATGTTTACGGCCTTTTTGCGGAAACAAATTCACGGGAATTTTTTTTTTTAAAGAACTAGAAACATCAATAAGCCTCTCCTTTCTGTTTTATTTCTGTACTACTAATCTGCACTACAACATCGTAGAAATGGAAAGCTTATATTAATGTTTACGGCCTTTTTATAGTTTCATCGAAAACAAAACATCGTAAAATGCCTTATGGCACTAAAGTGCTATTTTAATTTCATTTCTGAACTGGAAATGCTCGAAATCATAAAAAGTCTACCACTGAAATCTCCATGATGGGAAACCCTTAAACTGGTTCTTAAAATCCGCTCTTGAATACCCCCCTTGCCAGTTCTATTTATAAGTGGAAAATAAAATAAAGAGTTTTACAGACACTACAAAAAGAAAAAAAGAAAGAAAATTTCATCTCAACACTAAAATTAATTATGTAACAAATTCTTGGGAATTTCGAAAAAGAGCAAGATACCTGGACGTCTCTCGGTTGTCTTTCTTTTTTTCACCAGCACTAGTGGGCCACAGAAACATTTTAGGAGCGTTGAAATAGGCAACCATCTAAGATTGTCAAAATTAGGGTTTTATTTCCCTTGCCCTAAAAAGACGTGCATTAACTGGTCACTGGTTTTGATATTATTTAGCGTACTTCACCCGGAGTTCAAAATAAAAACGATTGATTCATTATTCAAAGTTTCTTCTAAGTATAATTAAATAAAAAAAACTAGTTTTTTTAACTGAAAGTAAGGAGCGACATTAAACCTTAAAACGAACAGAAATTACTCCGTATATGAAATGGGTTGTCCCCTCCGCAGTCCCACGCTCTTTACGCTAAAGTTTGACTCTTTGCCACAATTCTACTTTTTAAAACAATGAAAAACTTTAGCGTAAAGAGCGTGGGACTGCGGAGGGGACAACCCATTTCATATACGGAGTAATTTCTGTTCGTTTTAAGGTTTAATGTCGCTCCTTACTTTCAGTTAAAAAAACTAGTTTTTTTTATTTAATTTCTGAACGTTTTTGAATTAATGCATGTTTGATTTTGGCTCTCCGCACATAAATTATTGAAATGAAATTAGTATATTAATTTTTTTTGGCTAAATGGCTTTCTCTTAGTTTTGATCAGACGATTTTGAGAAATAAGGGGTGGGGAAGGAGGCCTTGCTGCCCTCCAATTTTTCGGTTACTTAAAAAGGCTACTAGAACTTTTAATATTCAACGAACGTTTTTATTAGTAAAAAATATACGTAACTTAAGAATTAACTTACGTAACAAACTTTTATATTCTTATATTTTTATTATGTGTACGAGGGGGTTTGTACCCTCGTTAATACCTCGCTCTTTACACTAAATCGTAAGTTTTGTCCCAATTCTTTAAGAATGACCCCTGAATCAAAAAGGCCGTAGAATAAATAGTTGAAATCACTAAAAATATTTTAGCATCAAGAGCGAGGTATCTATCTCCTCCTAAATACCTCGCTCTTTATTCTAAAGTATTTTTAGAACCCCTCATATGCGTAATAATCTCTGTTCGTTTTAAATTTCAATGCTATTCCTTACTTTCATTTGAAAAAACGTTTTCATGTTTATTTTTTCACTGTTTTTTTTTATAGTAATGCTAGAAAATCCTGCGCCCTTTTCATTGAATTTTTCTTCCCCCGTGACATATTCCCCAAAGGAAAGATCCTCCCACAAAGCCCTCTCCCATCAACCCCACCCCCCAAACCAAAAAATCCCCATGAAAACGTCTGTACACTTCCCAATAACCATTACTATATGTAAACACTGGTCAAAGTTTGTAACTTGTAGCCCCTCCCTCAGGGATTGTGGGGGAGTAAGTCATTCCCAAAGACATAGTTATTATGGTTGTCGACTATGCTGAACAAAATGGCTATCTTAAAATTTTAATCTGTTGACTTTTGGAAAAAAATGAGCATGGGAGGGGGCCTATTTGCCCTCCAATTTTTTGGTCACTTAAAAAGGGCACTAGAACTTTTCCTTTCCGTTAGAATGAGCCCTCTCGCGACATCCTAGGACCACTTGGTCGATAAGATGACCCCTGGGAAAAAAAAAAAAAAACAAAAAACAAATAAATAAACACGCACCCGTGATTTGTCTTCTGGCAAAAAATACAAAATTCCACATTTTTTAGATAGGAGATTGAAATTTTTGCTATAGAGTTCTCTGATATACCGAATGCGATAGTGTGATTTTCGTTAAGATTCTATGACTTTTAATGGATGTTTCCCCCTTTTTTCCAAAATAGGGCAAATTTTCTCAGGCTCGTAACTTTTGATGACAAAGACTAAATTAATTGAAACTTAATATTTAGAATCAGCGTAAAAATTCGAATCTTTTGATGTATCTTTTAGTATCAAAATTCCGTTTTTTAGAGTTTCGTTTACTATTGAGCCGGGTCGCCCCTTACTACAGTTCCTTACCTCGAACTGTTTGAAAAGAAAATAATTCGGTATTTCGGGGCTTCTGACATTATTACTCCTTTGCGGAAGTTAGGCTCAAAATTGAAAAAGGATTATAGTTTTTCTCTGGGCCCCTTCCACCTCTTAGTTCGTTTATTTTCCCGTTAGTTTTCACCTGTTTTCGCTTTATAGTTGTGTTATCTCTTAGCAGTAGTTATGGTTGTGGTATATATGTTTTATCGCTCGTATAGTTGTGTTATTTTCAAATTATACTCCATAATAGAGAGGCTCCGAACACCCAGCATTGTATATTAAGCTCTTAATTTGACGTTTTTTTCTAACGTGACCAGATTCGTCCTGCACCCTTTTCATTGAATTTTTTTCCCCCATGGCATATTTCTCCAAGGAAAGATCCTCCCACATAGCCCCCTCCCTCAACCCTACCCCCGAAACCAAAAAAATCCCCCTGAAAACGTCTGTACACTTTCCAATAACCATTATTATATGTAAAGACTGGTTGAAGTTTGTAACTTGCAACCCCTCCCCCAGGGACTGTGGGGGAGTAAGTCATCCCCAAAAACATAGTTATTATGATTTTCGACTATGCTAAACAAAATGGCTATCTCAAAATTTTGATCCGTTGACTTTGGGAAAAAAATGAGCGTGGGAGGGGGCCTAGATGCCCTCCAATTTTTTTGGTCACTTAAAAAGGGCACTAGAACTTTTCATTTCCGTTAGAATGAGCCCTCTTGCGACATTCTAGGACCACTTGGTCGATACGATGACCCATGGGAAAAAAAAAAAAAAAAAAAAAAAAGAAAAACAAACAAATAAACACGCACCCGTGATTTGTCTTCGGGCAAAAAATGCAAAATTCCACATTTTTGTAGATAGGAGCTTGAAACTTCTACAGTAGGGTTCTCTGATACGCTAAATCTGATGGTTTCATTTTCGTCAAGATCCTACGACTTTTAGGGGGTGTTCCCCCTATTTTCCTAAATAAAGCAAATTTTCTCAGGCTCGTAACTTTTGATGGCTAAGACTAAACTTGATGAAACTTATATATTTAAAATCAGCATTAAAATGCGATTCTTTTGATGTAGCTATTGATATCAAAATTCAATTTTTTAGAGTTTTGGTTACTATTGAGCCGGATCGCTCCTTACTACAGTTCGTTACCACGAACTGTTTGATAGTCACCATCGTCAAAATATCCTTTTAAAACCTTTTTTGGCACCAGAGTTGAATCAAACAAGGCTTGTTACGTGCACTTGGTTGAGTTACTTGAAAGTTTAGTTAAACGGGGTTTGACTTATACATGGGTTGAGTTTAATGGGGTTTCATTAAAAGGGAGATTAACTGCATGGGGAATTGAATTGGACGGCGGTTGACTTGAATGAGGGCTTAGTTAAACGCAATGCTCCAACCACGCATTGCATTCCCGGCCAAAGGCAGAGAATCAGGAGATAGGTTGGATACCTGCCACAGTAAGGATATCTAGACTGTACAATAATCCTAAAAAATATCTGTCATCTAGAGTCTCGGCATGTATAAGGGCCCATCCCATTTCCTTTGTTTGCGAGATCCATTTTGTATTTCTCAGTTGCCCAATCAACTTTAAAAAATGGTGCAAACCTGTATTATTTATGATTGCGAAAGCAGAATGAAGGGGGGTGAGCCACGAAGGGACTCGCTACTATTCCATCTCACAGATATGACTTATGACTTGATCGAATGGCGGATCCAGGTTTTCCAAAGTGGGTTCAGATTTAATTGTAGCAAATACCGAAAATTACAGTGCTAACTTCTGATCAACGCTACAACAGGGAAAAAAACAAAATTCCATAAAAACTGGGAGAGGGATCTAAGAAGTGGCGGGACAAAATGTGCAGCTGGGATCGACAAAATGTGCAACAAAATGTTTTACTGCAGAGGGGTAACCTAATAGTCTTAGCACTGCTTATCTATTAGGTTTTACAATAATCTGTGGTTTTAGATAGTAATATTGCGCCATGGATCGTCAAAACTTTTTTCTTCTTGGTAAGGAAAAATATTCTATTGAATTTTTCCTAGTTACCAATTATTCTAGTTACAAATTTTATTGTCAGTTGGTAATCAAATTTTGTTTTGTCCAGGGAATGTTTGGAGCCAGAGGGAAGAATGTATAACCCCTCAGTAGATCCACCAATGGTCCTGCTTGCACAATTTGCTGTACCTTAATTATAAAGCTTAAATATAACATAGCAAAAGACTTTTACAGATGCCAAAACCAATGATTTTAGTCATGCGCATTTCTATGTTTACAATATCAGTAGATATATTTAAAACAAGGAAATGACTAAATTTAAAGTAGCTTCGAGTCTGCATTCATGCGGACCACATGATTTCCCTTTGAGAACAAATTGATAAAACTATAGAACTGAATATCAATGCGAAGCACCAAACTTCCCAGTCGAATGTCACTACGTTATAGCATTGTTCAAATAAAACTAATTTGTACCTTTATTATCCTTATAAATTCATTCTTTGATTTTCTTTCCATTCCCAAACTAATATTATAAGTTACCTTTTGTCAAACAGTTCGTGGTAACGAACTGCAGTAAGGAGCGACCCGGCTCAATAGTAACCGAAACTCTAAAAACGGAATTTTGATACCAATAGTTACGTCAAAAGAATCGCATTTTATTTTGATTTTAAATATATAAGCTTCATCAAGATTAGTCTTACCCATTAAAAAAGTTACGAGCCTGAGAAAATTTGCATTATTTTAGAAAATAGGGGGAATCATTCCCTAAAATTCATCTTAACGAAATCACACCATCAGATTCAGCGTTTCAGAAAACCCTACTGTAGAAGTTTCAAGCTTCTATCTACAAAAATGTGAAATTTCCCATTTTTTCAATTTTTCGCATTTTCATTAAGTTTAGTTTTACCCATCAAAAGTTACAAGCCTGTGAAAGTTTGCTTTGTTTCAGAAAATAGGAGAAAACACCCTCTAAAAGTAACTGAATCTTAACGAAAATCGCACCATCAAATTCAGCATACCAGAAAACCCTGCTGTAGAGGTTTGAAGCTCCTATCTACAAAAATGTGGAATTTTGCATTTTTTGCCAGAAGACAGATCACGGATGCGTGTTTATTCGTTTTTTTTTTGTTTTTTTTCCCAGGGGCGATAAAATCGACACAATGATCCTACAATGTCGCGAGAGGGCTCATTCTAACAGAAATTAAAAGTTTTAGTGCCCTTTTTAAGTGACCAAAAAATTAGAGGGTACATAGGCCCCCTCCCACGCTCATTTTTTCCCAGTCAACGGATCAAAATTCTGACACAGCCATTTTATTCAGAATAGTCGAAAAACCTAATAATTACGTCTTTCGGGACGACTTAATCCCCCAAAGTCCCCGGAGAGGGGCTGCAAGCTAAAAACTTTGACCATTGTTTACAGATAGTAAGGGTTATTGGGAAGTGTATAGACGTTTTCAGGTGGTATTTTTCGTGTTGAGGGGGGAAGATAGTTTGAGGGAGGGGTTTGCGTTGAATTATCTTTCCATGGAGGAATTTATCATGAGGGAAAAGAATTTCCATGAAGGGGCTGCAGGATTTTCTAGCATTATTAAAAAAAAAAAACAATGAGAAAATAAATTAAAAAATTCAGCTTGAAGTAAGAAGCAGCATTAAAACCTAAAAAGAACAGAAATTATTACGTATATAAGGGCGCTCTTCTCCTCCACAATAACTTGCTCTTTACGCTAAAGTATTTTTAGTAACTTCAACTATTTATTCTATGGCCTTTGTGATTCAGGGGTCATTCTTTAAAAAATTGGGATAAAATTCAAGCTTTAGTATAAAGAGCGAGGTATTGACGAGAGGGCGAACCCCCTCAAACACGCAATAAAAATATACAAATATTTAAGTTCGTTACGTAAGTTAATTCGTAAGTTACGTATATTTATTACTAATAAAAGTTTTTGTTACTTTTTAAGTAACGAAAAGTTGGAGGGCAACTAGGCCTCCTCCCCCGCCCCTTTTTTAATCAAAAAGGAGGGGACAGCCCCTTTCATATATGGAATAATTTCTGTTCGTTTTAAGTTCTAATGTCGCTCCTTACTCTTTTTATTTCTTCAACGTATTGCATTCTTTCTTATCCACTTGACTGGTCTTATTTATTTTCCTGTTCTCCAGGCTGTAAACACCGATGCCAAACGCGTTCCTATCCATAAAAAATCTAGTGCCGCTTCTGTTCCTTTTGGTTTGTATGTTCTCCGGAGGTCTCATGATTGAGATAGGGGATGATC
Organism: Artemia franciscana; assembly: GCF_032884065.1. NCBI lineage: Eukaryota > Metazoa > Arthropoda > Branchiopoda > Anostraca > Artemiidae > Artemia > Artemia franciscana. The sequence goes on along the minus strand of NC_088882.1, from coordinate 18,671,670 downwards.
GCAGTGTCCAGATATCTCCACTGTGGTCAGTGTTGCCAGATGTAGCATAATTATGCGGAACGTAGCATAATTAGGAACCCAAAGCATCCAAGCATAATCCTCCTTAAGATAGCATAATTGTAGCATAATCTAAGACGATGTAGAACAACTCATAACGTCACATCAATAAAACGAACACCAAAGATGGTTTATCGAATTTTTCGACCAAACTAAAGTAAAATTTTCGGCACAGCGACAGACTACGAACCATCTGGTATTTTTTTTGTTCTGATCCTGTGGTCTATGGCAAAGAAAAGCGCGCGCAAGATATCAAACAGTTCGTGGTAACGAACTATAGTAAGGAGCGACCCGGCTCAATAGTAATCAAAACTCTAAAAAATTGAATTTTGATATCAATAGCTACATCAAAAGAATCGCATTTTAATGCTGATTTTAAATATATAAGTTTCATCAAGTTTAGTCTTACCCATCAAAAGTTACGAGCCTGAGAAAATTTGCCTTATTTAAGAAAATGAGGAGAAACACCCCCTAAAAGTCGTAGAATTTTAACGAAAACGACACCATCAAATTCAGCGTATCAGAGGACCCTACTTTAGAAGTTTCAAGCTCCTATCTACAAAAATGTGGAATTTTGTATTTTCTGCCAGAAGACAAATCACGGGTGCGTGTTTATTTGTTTTTTTTTTTTTTTTTTTCTTTTTCCCAGGGGTCATCATATCGACCAAGTGGTCCTAGAATGTCGCAAAAGGGCTCATTCTAACGGAAATGAAAAGTTCTAGTGCCCTTTTTAAGTGACCAAAAAAATTGGAGGGCATCTAGGCCCCCTCCCACGTTCATTTTTTTCCCAAAGTCAAGGGATCAAAATTCTGAGATATCCATTTTGTTCAGCATAGTCGAAACCATAATAACTATGTCTTTGGGAATGATGTACTCCCCACAATCCCTGGAGGAGGGGCTGCAAGTTACAAACTTTGACCAGTGTTTACATATAGTAATGGTTACATATAGTAATGGTTATAGTAATGGTTATGTTAAGTGTACAGACGTTTTCAGGGGGATTTTATTTTGTTTGGGGGTGGGGCTGAGGGGAGGGGGCTATGTTGTAGGATCTTTCTTTGGAGGAATCTGTCATGGGGGAAGAAAAATTCAATGGAAAGGGCGCGGGTTTTCTAGCATTACTATAAGAAAACAATGAAAAATAAACATGAAAACGTTTTTTCAAATGAAAGGAAGGAGTAGCATTGAAACTTAAAACGAACAGAGATTATTACGCATATGAGGGGTTCTAAAAATACTTTAGCATAAAGAGCGAGGTATTTAGGAGGAGATAAATACCTCGCTCTTTATACTAAAGTATTTTTAGTAATTTCAACTATTTATTCAACGGCCTTTCTGATTCAAGGGTCATTCTTAAAGAATTGGGACAAAACTTACGATTTAGTGTAAAGAGCGAGGTATTAACGAGGATACAAACCCCCTCGTATACATAATAAAAATATAAGATTATGAAAGTTTGTTACGTAAGTTAATTCTTAAGTTACGTATATTTTTTACTAATAAAAACGTTCGTTAAAAATTAAAAGTTCTAGTTGCCTTTTTAAGTAACCGAAAAATTGGAGGGCAACTAGGTCTCCTTCTCCACCCCTTCTCAAAATCGTCTGATCAAAACTAAGAGAAAGCCATTTAGCCTAAAAAAGAATTAATATACTAATTTCATTTTAATAATTTATGTGCGGAGAGCCAAAACCAAATATGCATTAATTCAAAAACGTTCAGAAATTAAATAAAAAAAAAACTAACTTTTTTAGCTGAAAGTAAGGAGTGACATTAAAACTTAAAACGAACAGAAATTACTCCGTATATGAAATGGGTTGTCCCCTCCGCAATCCCTCGCTCTTTACGCTAAAGTTTGACTCTTTACCACAATTCTACTTTTTAAAACAATTAATAGCTTTAGCGTAAAGAGCGAGGGATTGCTGAGGGGACAACCCATTTCATATACGGAGTAATTTCTGTTCGTTTTAAGTTTTAATGTCGCTCCTTACTTTCAGCTAAAACAAATTAGTTTTTTTTTTATTTAATTTGAACTTAAAGACACATGGTGATTGGTTGGATTGGATTGGTGAAGATGATTGTTTGATGAAATTTTGATATTTAGAGGGGTTTCAAGTTGTTGTTGTTGATGGTGAACGGTGAGAGAATTTTGCTGTGCCATTAGGCCTAGCCCTTTCAACCATAGGCAATGGTTAATGGCTCAAGAACTGGTTGATAGCTACTACAAACCAGCTGACACCATTGCAGTCTGATTTGCAGTCTGAGTGTGAAAAGTTCATCAAGACTCTATGTAGCAACTTCATCCAAGAAAGGTTTCTAAGAAACTCTACAAAGATCAATCCGTCAAACCGGAGTCATTTCCGATCATTAGAAGACGTCTTTTTAGGAGATGAGTGTGCCCAATATCTTTTGACATTAGTGCAGAGTGGTAAAATAACCCCTGAGGACGTGAGCACTTTCTGAAAAAGGTGTTTTGGTTTCTACATTACCGCAGCGACACAGACACCCACGCGATTCTCGCACGGTGATCCTTTTTTGAAGTCCCTTCAGTTTGTAAATCCCAAGATGGCCCTTGGAACTGAAAGAACCAGTATTCCGTCACTAGGTGTCGTAGTGAACCGATTTCCAAGTCTCATGCCAAAACTCACAGATATTGACTCCCAGTGGCGCAAGCTGCCATATGCTTTTAGTGACTCCGAAAAAATTGATATGGGCAAAATTACTACAAACTTGGTGTGGAGAAAAATACGCGAAATGAGAAACTTTACCGACGAAAGAGTTTTCCAGATCTGGGAGAACTCGCCGAGATTCGCATTCGACCGCATTCAAACGCAGAACGAATTGTTTTCTTGGATCAGTGATGTCAAGACAAAAAAGCGGAATAGGTTGAAGAAAGAAAGTATTGAAGCCGTGCTGGTCACAAAATCGCGACTAAGAACAAAAGATACAGTTTGCTACAAATATGTCCCTACAGACAATCAGATCAAGCTTCACAATTCTGAGAACCTCTACGTAGTCACCCCACCCCCTGGTCAAGAAGTCGAATCTGAAAGCGAAGACGAAGAAGTTCATTGAATATGAACCGCATTTTTTCCTTCTTTTTTTAATGTATCTGAAGTAAAATTTTCATAATGATGTAAGACACTATGTTTTTCAAATGCCGCCAACCGCTTCGAGAAGAAAGACGACTTGCGAAAAAGACGAAAAACGTGAACCAAATTGTGAACCAAGATTCATCCCCTGACATGAAAAAAAAAGCCTTTTAACTTATTTTTTATGCTATTTTACCTTTTTCTTTGCCTCCTTTGTTTATACCCCGCTTTTGTTCCCTTAGCGGGTTAAAAATAAATTATTAGGCTATGATTATCTGATTATATTCGATTCAGAACCTTTATTAAGATAAAGACAGAATTCGACTTGTCTTAACTGATCAAATTTTTCGTGAAACCTGGGAAAATATAGAAGCGTAGCATAAATCTGTCCAAAAAAGCATAATTTTGGGCTCAAGGAAGCATAATCCTCTCCGTCTGATCTGGCAACACTGATTGTGGTACCTGCGCTACGCGTACCATTGGTCAGCCTATGAAACACTTTTCTTTCAGTTAAACATGTTTGAGCAGTACGGAGGTTGACTTGAATCTAGTTGAGTTAAACGCGGGTGGAGTTATATCGGTGTTGAGCTAAACGGGGGTTGAGTTAAATGGGGGTTCAGTTGAACCCACATCAAATCTCAAGGTTTCAGCGATAGCTGCAAGCCAAATAGAGAAAATCATGGCCCATAGTAACCAAAAGTTTGAAAACACGTTTGAAAAGTTATCATAAAATGCCTTGTGGCGTCAAAATGTGATTTTAGTCTCATTTTTGAAGTGTGAAGACTTGAAACAATATCAGGTCAGTCACTTGAATCTCCATGGTTGAAAACCCTGAAACTGGTGTTTAAAATTCTCCTCTTGAATACTCCCCATCCGAGTAGGCTATCCTTTGCAAGTGGAAAATAAAAAACAACTGTTTTGAAAAAAATTACCAAGTGAAAAAAATCATTCAAATACAAAGATGACTCGCTAATGATAATGCTATTTATTTTCATCTCAACAATAAAATTAATTACGAAATAGATTCTTAGGAATTCTGAAAAAGAGATACACAGACGTGTCTTCTTTTTCCTTCTTTTGTTTTCTCCAGCACTAGCGGGTCATTGGAAAATCATAGGGCCTTTCAAAGTTCTCGGAATTCGGATTTTATTTACTTCACCCAATAAAAGCATACATTGGCGCACTGGTTTTGATGTCATATATTCAATTGAATGTACACGATTGATTCACTATTCAAAGCTGCTTCTAGAAGTAATTAAATGAAAAAAAAAAGTTTTTTTTAACTGAAAGTGAGGAGCGACATTGTGGTGAGGAGGCCTTTCTCTGTGTCTGTCTTTGTGCGTTTATTTTTCTGTCTTTTTCAGCGCTTGTGTGTTGGACGTATGTTTGCATGTCTTTGTGTCTATCTCTGTGCGTTTGCGTGCTTGTTCCCTCTCTCTCTCTCTCTCTCTCTCTCCCTCTCTCTCTCTCTCTCTGTGCCTGTTTTTCTGATCATTTGTTTGCCTGTCTCTGTGTGTTTTGTATGAGTTTGTTTCTCACTCTCTCTCTTTACCTGTTTGTCTGACCGTCTGTTTGCTTATCTCTGATTCTGTGTGTTTGTGTGTGTGTTTCTGTCTCTCTCTGTACCTTAAAAAATTCTCGGATTCTAGTAGACCTCTATGAACCCCGCTAATAGTACCCATGTCTCTGAAAATTCCTTTTATTGTATCTTTGACTTTTCAAATGCAATGAAACATCGTTGTTGAAATAACAGGTTGTAAAAAATCATCATAAAAAAATAAATGCTCTGAATCCATTCCATAAAATACTTCGTTATGCTTTCTCTTTACATAGCACTTATTTCAACTTGGGCTCATACAGGAATTTTAACATGGATTTAACTACAGCCTCATCCCAAATTTCATCATTGGTATTATTGGGTTCATCGACTATCTGTTGGTAAACTGGCGATGATAGTGGTAATGTATGTAGGTGATTTGTTTTTCAAGAATAGATTTTAATACTTTTTTTTATATTGTCGGCCAATGCTCTTGTTATTTTACTTGTGATTCCATTGTCTATTACTACATTATTTTTACATAGACTGCATATTTCACACATAGGTAAGATAAGGCTCATGATATTGATGCAACATTAGACTTTTCTTTTTCCAAGGTCTTTCTTTTTTTCCTTTGCTTTCATTTGAATGCAAATAACAAAAAGATGGCGATAGTATCTACCAACGGGTAACGTGTTACCACCAGCAGTAACAGGAAGTTGGCCTTCGTCATCAACTAACAGTCCCATAATTGCATTCTCTTTGAACACTATCATCTCTGGAAATGTTGTTCTCGTATATCCACCGTCATAAAAGTTGAATCTTTTCGGTACTCCAAAGAAATTTACTCTCTCACTGTCATTATAATGCACGGATATTTTTCCAATAAGATCCCCATTATTGCTTGTTCCATAGTTCAAATTTTTATCTTTGTCTGCATTTAACCCAACATGTGCACACACTTTCTTAAAATATTTTATCTTCACTTTTCATAATATTGGTTTATCCATGGAGTACACAATTAATATAAATAAAAAAACATACGATAAACCAACTACAGTCGATGACCAGCCATTGAGTACCACGGGGGGAGGCCGCATAAAATATTGGAAACAAAACCAAAATAATTCAATGAAATATTCTTATTAAAATAATGGCACGTACAATACTATACGTTTACATAAAAATTGAAGTGAAATTGAAAGCTGGTAGTGCTCTACCAGCTTTTATCATACTAAAATTTATTACGGTTCACTTTCCAGTGATAACAATCAGTTTCTTTATGTTCCACAGTCAATAACAAAGTGCACATTCAATGTAATATCACAAGACGATTTTTTCAAGCCAATAGGAAAAGTAACTTACTCATGATATTTTGAAATAAAAAACAAAAATTGTATACATATGTTACTCATGATATTTGTTTTAGAAAAACAATATTTTTAGTGACATTTGTTTTTATTTTTTGGACTTAGTTCGTTTTTTTGACAGTTTTTTAATTTTTCTACTTTTTCTATTTTTAGATTTTTTTTTATTTAGTTTTTATTTATTTAAACGATATTAAATTCTTTTCTCGGTGCTTTTTAATATAATACATTTCAAATTCCCGCTTTATATTCACAAAGTGTAGGAGACTTATAAAAATGTAAACCAGTTTCATTCAAACCGAATACAAGTATGCTCATAGAATTGTCATGAGTTTAGAGAGATATTTAGTACGGCTGGAATATGCAAATGAAGTTTTCATGAGAAATGAAGTTTCAATGAAGTTCCTAAATAATACGAATCATAATGGTTTACCAGCTTATTCTTTGGATTTTTCCACCTATGGTAAGATGTCGCTATGCATGAAAAAAAAAAACACGAAAGGGCTGTTGCGAAATCTTGACTCTGTGGAACATGAGCACCGATAGCAAATTTCCCTGTAGAAGCGGACAAGTGCTGCTCCAAACTTTGACTGCTGGATATATATATATATATATATATATATATATATATATATATATATATATATATATATATATATATATATATATATATATATATATATATATATATATATATATATATATATATATATATATATATATATATATATATATATATATATATATAAATGTACGGTCCGTCTGTTACAAGACCGTTATTACCGTTACACGAGCTCAAAAAATTGAGGCTCTTTTTAAATTTTATTAAATTGCTTAAAATGTAAAAAACTGGTGATTGCACAAATACCAAAATTTGAAGTTTAGTAGAAATTGTTGAAGTTTAGAATGCTTGCTGCTCAATGAAAATTTGTCAAAGTGTCAATTAACGTAAAAAAGAATTGTTATTAAATTGCTTAAAATGTAAAATACTGGCGATTGCACAAATATTTCTATATATTTTGACAATGGATTAAAGCAATTCGAAAACATTAAAACAGAAAACCAAACCAATTTACGTCATCAATTCGATCCAAAAATGACATAGCGTTGCGGGGACCCAGAACACAAGGGACAATGAGAATCTATATATAGAAGCCTGCCGCGTGCCATTCTGGGGCCAGTGGGAACTGGTGGCAAAGCCGCTGGGACCCAGCACTGTCTGTGGTTAAAACACAAGGGACAATGAGAATCCATATATAGAAGCCTGGCGCTTGCCATGACGGGGCCCAGCGGCGAAGCCACTGGGACTCAGCACTGTCTGCGGTTAGAAAACAAGGGACAATGAGACTCCATATATAGAAGTCTGCTGCGTGCCATGCTTGGGCCCGGTGGCAAAGCCACCGGGACCCAGCACTGTCTGCGGTTAGAACACAATGGACAACGAGAATACATATATAGAAGCCTGGCGCTTTCCATGACGGGGCCCGGTGGCAAATCCACCGGGACCCAGCACTGTCTGCGGTTAGAACACAAGGGGCAATGATAATCCATATATAGAAGTCTGCCGCGTGCCATGCTTGGACCCGGTGGCGAAGCCGCCGGGACCCAGCACTGTCTGCGGTTAGAACACAAGGGACAATGAGAATCCATATATAGAACCCTGCCGCGTGCCATGATAGTCTGTGGTTAGAACATAAGGTACAATGAGAATCCATATATAGAAGCCTGCCACGTGCCATGCTTGGGCCCGGTGGCGAAGCTACCGGAACCCAGCACTGTCTGCGGTTAGAACACAAGGTACAATGAGAATCAAGCCGCGGGGACCGGTGGCAAAGCCACTGGGACCCAGCACTGTCTGTGGTTAGAACACCAGGTACAATGAGAATCAAGCCGCGGGGACCGGTGGCAAAGCCGCTGGGACCCAGCACTGTCTTTGGCTAGAACACAAGGGACAATGAGAATCCATATATAGAACCCTGCCGCGTGCCATGATAGTCTGTGGTTAGAACATAAGGGACAATTACAATCCATATATAGAAGCCTGCCACGTGCCATGCTTGGGCCCGGTGGCGAAGCTACCGGAACCCAGCACTGTCTGTGGTTAGAACACAAGGGACAATGAGAATCCATATATAGAACCCTGCCGCGTGCCATGATAGTCTGTGGTTAGAACACAAGGGACAATTAGAATCCATATATAGAAGCCTGTCGCGTGCCATGCTTGGGCCCGGTGGCGAAGCCGCCGGGACCCAGCACTGTCTGTGGTTAGAACACAAGGGACAATGAGAATCCATATATAGAAGACTGCCGTGTGCCATGCTCCCCCTAAAAATCATAGAATCTCAACGAAAATCACACCATCAGATTCAGTATATCAGAAAACCTTAATTTAGGAGTTTCAAGATCCTATCTACAAAAATGTGGAATTTTGTATTTTTGTGCCAGAAGGCAGATCACGGATGCGTGTTCATTTGTTTCTTTTTCCCCAGGGGTGATCCTATCGAAATTGGAGGGCACTTAGGCCCCCTCCAACGCTAATTATTTTCCCAAAGTCACTGGATCAAAATTCTGAGATCGCCATTTTATTCAACATAGTCAAAAACCCTGTGAGTATGTCTTTGGGGACGACTTACTCCCCCACAGTTCCCGTGGAAGGGGCTACAAGTTACAAACTTTGACCAATGCTTGCTTATATATAGTAATTAAATAAAAAAAACTAATTTTTTAGCTGAAAGTAAGGAGCGACATTAAAACTTAAAACGAACAGAAATTACTCCGTATATGAAATGGGTTGTACCCTCCGCAATCCCTCGCTCTTTACGCTAAAGCTTTTAATTGTTTTAAAAAGTAGAATTGTGGCAAAAAGTCAAACTTTAGCGTAAAGAGCGAGGGATTGCGGAGGGGACAACCCATTTCATATACGGAGTAATTTCTGTTCGTTTTAAGTTTTAATGTCGCTCCTTACTTTCAGCTAAAAAAATTAGTTTTTTTTATTTAATTTCTGAACGTTTTTGAATTAATGCATGTTTGGCTTTGGCTCTCCGCACATAAATTATTAAAATGAAATTTGTATATTAATTCTTTTTTTGGCTAAATGGCTTTCTCTTAGTTTTGATCAGACGATTTTGAGAAATAAGGGGTGGAGAAGGAGGCCTAGTTGCCCTCCAATTTTTCGGTTACTTAAAAAGGCAACTAGAACTTTTAATTTTTAACGAACGTTTTTATTAGTAAAAAATATACGTAACTTAAGAATTAACTTACGTAACAAACTTTCATAACCTTATATTTTTATTATGTATACGAGGGGGTTTGTACCCTCGTTAATACCTCGCTCTTTACACTAAATCGTAAGTTTTGTGCCAATTCTTTAAGAATGACCCCTGAATCAGAAAGGCCGTAGAATAAATAGTTGAAATTACTAAAAATACTTTAGCATAAAGAGCAAGGTATTTATCTCCTCCTAAATACCTCGCTCTTTATGCTAAAGTATTTTTAGAACCCTTCATATGCGTAATAATCTCTGTTCGTTTTAAGTTTCAATGCTACTTCTTCCTTTCATTTGAAAAGACGTTTTCATATTTATTTTTCATTGTTTTCTTATAGTAATGCTAGAGAATCCTGCGCTCTTTTCATTGAATTTTTCTTCCCCCATGACAGATTCCTCCAAGGAAAGATCCTCAAACACAGCCCCCTCTCCTCAGCCCACCCCCAAACAAAAAAAAATCCCCCTGAAAACGTCTGTACACTTCCCAATAACCATGACTATATGTAAACACTGGTCAAAGTTTGTAACTTGTAGCCCCTCCCCCAGGGATTGTGGGGGAGTAAGTCATCCCCAAAGACATAGTTATTATGGTTTTCCTTATGCTGAACAAAATGGCTATCTCTAAATTTTGATCCGTTGACTTTGGGAAAAAAATGAGCGTGGGAAGGGGCCTAGATGCCCTCCAATGTTTTTGGTCACTTAAAAAGGGCACTAGAACTTTTCATTTCCATTAGAATAAGCCCTCTTGCGACATTCTAGGACCACTTAGTCGATACGATGACCCCTGGGGAAAAAACAAACAAAAAAAAACAAACAAATAAACACGCACCCGTGATTAGTCTTCTGGCAAAAAATACAAAATTTCAAATATTTGTAGATAGGAGCTTAAAACTTCTACAGTAAGGTTCTCTGATACGCTGAATCTAATGGTGTCATTTTCGTTAAGATCCTACGAATTTTAGGGGGTGTTAGAGCGACCCGGCTGAATAGTAACCGAGACTTCTTAAGTGCTACTAAATTTAAAACAAAGATTTAAAGATCGATTTCTTTTTTTTTTAATCAAACAGTTCGTGATAACGAACTGTAGTTAAGAGCGACCGAAAAGAGCGACTGTAGTAACCGAAACTCTAAAAAATGGAATATTGATACCAATAGTTACATCAAAAGAATCGCATTTTAATGCTGACTTTAAATATATAAGTTTCATCAAGTTTAGCTTTACCCATCAAAAGTCATGAGCCTGAGAAAATTTGCCTTATTTTGGAAAATAGGGGGAAAATCCCCTAAAAGTCATAAAATACAAAATCACACAATCGCATTCAGCGTATTAGCGAACCCCACTGTAGAAGTTTCAAGCTCCTATCTGCAAAAAATGTGGATTTTCGCATTTTTTGCCAGAAGACCAATCACGGGTGTGTGTTTATTTGTTGTTGTTGTTTTCTTCTTCTTCTTTTTCCCAGGGGTGATCGTGTCAATCCAGTGGTCCTAGAATGTTGAAGGAGGGCTCATTCCAACGGGAATTAAAAGTTCTAGTGCCCTTTTTAAGTAACCAAAAATATTGGTGGGCACCTAGGCCCCCTCTTACGCTCATTTTTCCCCAAAGTCACCGGATCAAAATTCTGAGATAGCCATTTTATTCACCATAGTCGAAAAATCACGTGTGTGAAATTACTCCGTATATGAAAGGGGCTTTTCCTCCTCAACGCCCTGCTCTTTACGCTAAAGTTTTTACTGTATTAAAAAGTAGAGGTGAGAGAAAGAGTCAGACTTTAGCGCAAAGAGTGAGGCGTTGAAGAGGGAACAGCCCCTTTCATATACGGGGTAATTTCTGTTCGTTTTAAGTTTTAATGTCGCTCCTCACTTTCAGTTAAAAAAAAGCTTTTTTTCTGTTTAATTATATAAAAGAATAAGTTTTTAACTGAAACTAAGGAGCAACATTAAAACTTAAAACGAACAGAAATTATTCCGTAAAAATAAAAAAGATCATGGCAGTGTTGTTTCTAAATTAAATTTTAATGAAAACCGAGCAAAGATTAATTTTAAAAAACGTAAATTTTTCCAAGGGTAGTAAAGAGCGAAGTTGAAATTTAAAATGAACAAAATTATTACCTCCCAGCCTATCTAACATATATCAATAAAATTAGTTTAAATAAATCAACTGGTGATATTTCCCTATATTTGTAGGATTACAGAAAACTAGTGCTTTACTGAAAACACAAAACAATATAAGAGTTTTGGTACGATTAATATAAACCATTTATGGAGACTTTGAACTGAATAAAAGTAAAGCATTTTTAGATTTTAGCTTTTTTTTTAAATTTGGCATTACTTCCGTACAATGAGCTCAGTTCAATGATTGACTATCGCTTTGGATCTGAAAAGGACATTTCATGATTTTTTTTTTTTTTTTGCAGACAAGTTAGAAGTCATGGTATTTTAATAGTATTAATACTACAAACTCGCTTTAGAATTTTAATCACAACTTGAAATTATCCGGCTTTAAAGAGAAATAACTGAATTACCAGAGTTCATATTACGGTTGGTATGTTCTTCATTTTGAGTAATACTAGGTGAAACCAAGATGTTACCTGATAAATCAATCCATTATTTTGTATACTGTTTAATGAATTTAAGCATATTATTTGTATGCCTATATTCTTATGAAAATTTTAATTGTATACAGAAAGTTACTGATATCACAGCTCCTGTAAGACTATGAAAAGCTTTATAGATGAGTGTGTTCTGGAACAACGTATTTACTTCTGACTCCTAAATGAATGTTCTTGTTCTTTATGCTTGGTTTTTGTGTTTTCAGTAAAGCGTTAGTATTCTGTAATCCTACAAACATATGGAAAAATCACCGGTTTTTTCATTTGCACTATTTTTATTGATATATGTTAGATAGGCTGGGAAGTAGTAATTTATTTTCGTTTTAAGTTTAAACTTCGCTCTTTATTTCCTTAGAAAAACTTTGTTTTTTTTAAACTAATAGAAGTCGAAAATCGACGGATATCAAGAAAATGTTTTCCAAAGTATATTTACACCGAAATATGTATTTATGGATTTTTGAGTTTTTAATTCTTGTGATCATAAGACCATTGGATCCATGCCTCGGCTAAAACATCTATGTGACTTGACTTACAACGCGAGCATAGTTCAGTAGTGAGGGAAGCCGAAAGATAATATTTGTAGCAATATTTCCAGTATAGAGTATCTGCAATATCTTGGGAACAGCTTGAGGTATCAAGTTGAAACTTTCGTTCAGTATTAAGGGGGCGGGGAAGTGAACGTTGAACTATGACTTGGTGGGGATGGTAGAGCTAAATTTAAAGACACTATATGAACCCCAGTTGCCAAAATATTATAGATCCAATACCTCCAGAATTGGCTCGGGAAGGAGCTGAAAAGCTCTGTTTACAGTAGAGGAAGAGTGGGAGGAGAAGGGGACTTGGAATTTTGTATCGGAAGGAGTGTTTAAATTTGTTAGTTTTGAAATCCAACTATTGTTCCTTTACTATAACCCCCTGTGGCAATTGTAATTTGTTTACTTTACAGTACCGAGGTAAATCAAAGACACTTGTTGGTACGTATATCAAAATAGAATATATTCACTAACTCTGGAAAAGCTCGGGGTACCAAGTTTGAACTTCCAAAGAGTGTTAGGGAGGCTAATTAAACCCGAAGTTGTGACTCGGGTGAAGGCTCACCCGAAGAAGAATCAGATCAGATCAGAAGAGGCTCAAAAGGGTATATTTCTCCACCCGTCTAAGCATTTTTGCAAAGTCAGTCTCTATGGGACCTACAACTTTTGCACAATTGAATAAAAAGGTAAATCAAACGACACTGTGTTTTTCCAGCTTATCAAAACTGATTTACTGAAATGCCTCAAGAACCTTTTGGGGATTAAGTTGGAACTTTCAAGAATTCCCATTTGGGGGGCGGCAAGAGCAACCTCAAATTTTAACGTGGAGTTTAACAGGGCAGAAGGGAACAGTCTAAAGATTTGGTCTCCAATTTGTTTGAAATTGGACTGATAGCTGACCATAAAGGACTGGTAATTTATACTTGAAGGCTTGAAACTCGGGTCAGCTATTGGGTCAAGGCAACTCCTGGGCTCAGAAAAAAAGCTTTAGCAAGAAATATTCATTAGAAAAAAATGCGAATATTTTATTATTATCACCAAGGACTCGCGCAGCCCAGTTACTTGACTTCGTATTTTTATCATTTCACAATCAAAACACTAAAAGATATGCGGCACAGAAAAACCGAGCCTTATATATCGTCTCTCTAATCAACTTTAAAATAACATTCATAAGTGTCTTGGCTAGGTAGACTCCTCTGCAATTTGGCTGAGTTGGCGACAAAACAGAAGTAGGGCTACGGCCCATATACCTTCTGAAGGTCTTAAACTTATTTTGAGTGAAAAGAAATGTGCTGTTGCAAGACATGCAACAAACAAGGATCAGAAGGAATCAAAAACGAAAAGGAAGAACAAAGAAATATACGGTTAAAACATATGCGACAGCGAGAGTCACAACGAGTCAAAATGAAAGTGAAGAACAAACAAAAATGCGGTCCGAAGATATGAAACAATGACAATCACAACAAAAAAAAAATGAAAGCAACACCTCATGAATTAAAACAAAAAAAATAATGTGAAGAACAAGCCTGCCACAAACGTGAAGAACAAAGGAATGTATTGTTAAAGTGTATGCGACAGCGGGAATCACAACGAGTCAAAAACGAAAAGTGAGGAACAAAGGAATATACGGTTACAAGGCATGCGACAACGAGGATCAGAAAGAATCAAAAGCAAAATTGAAGAACAATGAAACATGAGTTTAGCTCAGAAATTGTTAAAAACGAAAGTGAAGGGCAAAAAATTTGAAGTTAAAAGACAAGCACCAGCAAGAATCAGAACTTGCCCAAAAATGAAAGTGAAGAAAAAAGAATTGTGTAATTAGAAGACTATGCGGAAGCCAGAATCAGAACGAGACAAAAATGAAAGTGAAGAAGAAAGAAATATTAGGTTAGAAGAAAAAGCGAGAGAAACTGAAATTCAAAAATGAAACTGAAGAAGGAACAAATGTTAGATTAGAAGATAAACTCCCTCGCATTCCTCAACGGCAGCAAATTATGCCATAAAACCAAGCACAAACCTACAGAGATGCTGTAAACTACGCAATTTTCAAGCCATTGGGAGCTTTCAACGTAGTATGTATTAATCTTAAAAAAACTTTTCCACAAAAGAAGCTTTTCAAAGAAAAGTAAAGAGCTCCATTAAGCTATAAATGAGCAGAAATAAAGTCAAATTATCTTGCAAGCATAAAACTACCAAAAATCGCAATCAATAAGTAAATGAAGCTGAAAACGAACAGAAATTACAAAAAAAGACAGATTCAAACTCAAAAGGAGCAAACGTCAACACGAGTAAGGCCCCCATCCCTTCTCAGAACCAGACATGATGTGTATTTTACTGACAAAATAAAAACTATGGGCGTGGATTGTCAGTTTAATATACAAACAGACATTTATTCCTTAAAGTTTTAATAATTTTTCATTTTTTAAAGTAAACAAGAGCTAAGAGCTCATATGGCACTTGTGACAAGGCAAGAAGAGCTAAGAGCCAAGAGCTCATATGGTATGAGCTCTAACAAAATTCTAAGAATCAATAGATTGATTTAAAAGGAAAATCAGAGGCTTAATGCCGGTCGGGATTTAAAATAAGAGCTCTGAGTCACGATGTCCTTCTAAATATCAAAATTCATTAAGATCCGATCAGCCACTCGTAAGTTATAAATACCTCATTTTTTATAATTTTTCCTCTCCCTTTAGCCCCCCAGAGGGTCGAATCTGGGAAAACGACTTTATCAAGTCAATTTGCGCAGCTCCCTGACACGCCTACCAATTTTCATCATCCTAGCATGCCCAGAAGCACCAAACTCGCCAAATCACTGAACTCCTTCCCCCCAACTCCCCCAAAGAGAGCGAATCCAGTACGGTTACGTCAATCACGTATCAAAGACATTTGCTTATTCTATCCACCAAGCTTCATCCCGATTCCTCCACTCCAAGTGTTTTCCAAGATTTCCCCCTCCAATTCCCCCCATTGTCAACAGATCTGGTCAGGATTCTTAATAAGAGCTCTGAAGCATGAATTCTTTCAAAATATCAAAATTCATTAAGATCCGGTCACCCGTTCTTAAGTTAAAAATACCTCAGTTTTTCTAATATTTCCAGATTAACAACTCCTCCAAAGAGAACAGATCCATTCAAATTATGTTAATCACGTATCTAGAACTTGTGCTTATTCTTCCCATCAAGTTTCATCCCAATCTCTCCACTCTCAGCGTTTTCCAAAATTTCTGTTTCCCTCCTCCAACCCCCTATGTCCCCGGATCCAATTCGAGTTGAAACTTGAGAATCTGAAACATAAGATCCTTCTATATATATCAAGTTTCATTAAGATCCGAACACCTATTCGTAAAATAAAAATACCCCAATTTTCACGTTTTCCAAGAATTCCGATTTCCCCCTCCAGCCCTCCACCCAATGTCACAGGATATGGTCGGAATTCGAAATTCCAAGATCTGCTTACCCTTTCGTAAGTTACAAATACCTCATTTTTCCGAATTACCCCCCCCCAACTCCACCAAAGAGAGCAGACCCGGTCTGGTTATGTCAGTCACGTATCTTAGACAGGTTTTTATGCTTCCCATCCAGTTTCATCCTGATCTCTCCGCTTTAAGTATTTTCTAAGATTTCCGGTCCACCCCCCCCCCCCAATTGCCCCCCCCCAATGAGGCTGGATCTGGTTGAGATTTAAAATAAGAGATCTGAGTTACGAGGTCCTTCTAAATATGAAGTTTCATGAAGATCTGATCACTCCTTCGTAAGTTAAAAATACGTCATTTTTTCAAATTTTTCAGAATTAATCCCCCCCCCCCCCAAATAGAGCGGATCCGTTCCAATTATGTCAATCACGTATCTAAGGCTTCTGCTTATTTTTACCACCCAGTTTCATCCCGATCCCTCCAATCTAAGCGTTTTCCATGATTTTAGGTCCCCCCCAAACACCCCCCAGTGTTACCAGATCCGGTTGGGATTTAAAATAAGAGCTTTGAGACACGATATCCTTCTAAATGTCAAATTTCATTGAGATGGGATCACCCGTTTGTAAGTTAAAAATACCTCATTTTTTCTAATTTTTCAGAATCAACCCCCCCCAACTACCCCAAAGAGAGCAGATCCGTTCCGGTTATGTTAATCATGTGTCTAGGACTTGTGCTTACTTTTCCCACCAAGTTTCATCCCGATCCCTCCACTCTAAGTTTTTTCCAAGATTTTAGGTTTCCCCCTCCCAACTCCCCCCCAATGTCACCAGATCCAGTCGGGATTTAAAATAACAGCTCTGAGATACGATATCCTTCCAAACATCAAATTTCATTAAGATCTGATCATCCGTTCGTAAGTAAAAAATACTTCATTTTTTCTATTTTACCGAATTAACCGGCCAACCCACTTCCCCCCCCCCCCAGATGGTCAAATGGGAAAAACGATTTCCCATTTCGATTTCCCATTTCCCTATTTCTAATTTAATCTGGTTTGCTCCCTGATACGCTTGCCAAATTTCATCGTCCTAACTTACCTGGAAGTGCCTAAAGTAGCAAAACCGGGACCGACAGACAGACCGACAGACCGACAGAATTTGCGATTGCTATATGTCACTTAGTTAATACCAAGTGTCATAAAAACTTATATCCCCCGGGTTATAACTTACAACCGTTGCTTTAAGGGTCGTAGGGGTAAGGTAATCTTTGAAGACCTAATTACTTGACCTTTTGACTACGGTAAACAAAATGGCTATTTCAAAATTTCGATTGGATGTAAATGGAGAAATTGTGGGCTTGGGAGGTGCTGATCGCCCTCCAATCACTTTCGCTTATAAGAAAATAGCACTAGAACTTCAGATTTCTAATCTAATGAGCCCCCTCCCAAGTTTGTACGACCACCATTTCCATAAGAACCTTATATGCTCCCGGTGCATAACTTACAGCCCTGACCTTGCAGGCTATGAGGGAGGGGGTAATCTTCAAAGATATAATTACTGAACCTTTCTACTACGCTGAACAAAATGGCCATCTCAAAATTTTTATTTGATTTATTTCGTAAAATGATGGGCGGGGGGGGTACCCTCCAATCATGTTTGACTATTAAAAAAGGCACTAGAAATTGGAATTTCCAATCAAATGAGCCTCTTTTGAAGTTTCTACGACTACTCCTCCTATACGAAGTGTACTGGTCTAAGAACAAAGCTAATAATACATTGTGTCCACATGGCTCTTTTCTTAGGTGGTGCTATTGCGCAGCCTATGATTCACTATGAAGCTTTCCGTTTTCCGAGATGACCAAATGATCGAACTATCAATAGTCGGAATGTTTGCAGCTTCAAAGCAGATAGACAAGTTTATATCAAAATCAATTGAACGGCACATGCATAAGAAACCCCTGAAGGTGATCTTGTACCACTTTCATATGACCAAAAGTACTTTTTAACCCCGATGAAGTTGTTTAAGAACGCCTTGTACATCCTTTAAGTTATGGGATCTTTCGTAACCTAATCCATCTCTTGGAAAAAATATGACGAGACACAAACAACTCGTTCAAAGCTTATATGAAAATGTGAGAAGTTATGGACGATTTAATCAACGTGCTGCTTCACTGGGACAACAACCTCGGTTAGAAGACAAGCGAAAAGAGAATGAATATATATAAAAGCACGCCGCGTAGCCGTGTCGGAAACTGACAATGAAGCTGCCGGCTACCGGTACTATATATATATATATCAAGAATCCAAGAATATATCAAAGAATATTGGCTGTGTATGTGCCTTACAGGCTTAGCCTACTGTTGTTTTTGGAAGTCAAAACAGAAGTTAGTTTTAAATTTAATTTTAATTTCTGTTAAATACAGAACTAAGTGGTTGGTTTGGAAAAATTCAGACGTTGAAAAACCAGAAAATTTTTACGCAGAGAAAAAAACTAAATCATGTTTATACATACAAATTGGTTCTTCTGGACGCAATAAAAATTCAACCTTCATTTAAACTAAATAACATGTTTCACAATTGATCAAACTAATTTTAGGTATCATCTAAAATTAGTGTAAAAGGGCTCAATTTTGTATTCCATATTCGTTTGATGCTTAACGAAAATTACGAGAGCAAAAATGTGTTGCAACTTCACGGAAGGTTAAATAAAATGCTCAGATTAGTTAAAAGGTACTAAATTTTGGATCCAACGACAACTCTTCCATATAAAGTGGGGCATAGGGAAAAAATACAGGGAAACCATTTCGTTCTTTACTTAAGCAGCGCTGCTGCGCTGCCTATGATTTAGAGTAATCGTGTCATTATCCATGTGTTCTCTAGTCGTTGTAGATCAGCTATCTTTGGCATAGTCATATTAATTTTATAGATTTTTATAGTCAAGATTATTTTACTACACATTCAGAACTTTGTTCCACATTGAGAGCTTTGGAACAAGACGGTTAGTGTATTTGCCTAGAAGTGATTGAACGATAGGACAGGTTCGGAGAAGAGCTCAGCAGTGCCAATCTGGAAATAAGAGGCCTATTTACTCTAGATTTGGACCCCCCCCTCTGCATCAAAATTAAAAAACAGTGCTTTTGGGGGTACTTTCATTGAAAAATGCCTTTTTTGGTATGTTTGTTGAAAGGAATGACGATGAAAGAAATGAAAAATAAATTTGCCCCCCCCCTATTCCAAACTTTTTGTAAATTAATGCTACTGTTAGACAAGCTTTATTTGACATATAGATAACAAAGAATGCATTTGTCGGATATTAGCCCAGAAATCTTGAAAATCTTTTCATAGAAATAAAAAACTAGAATAAACCAGATTCATAAATAAGATATTTTTTCATCACTGAGGTATTCTGATATAAAAAAAAGGAGATTAAAAATAACACCAAGATAAGCAGTATAGAAATTAAAATTTCATATTCAGATAGTTCAAGTTTAAAACTATTAGCACCAAATTAGAATTAAAACAATAGAAATATTAGAAGTTAAGACAATTTGATTACTTTTTTTTACGTATTCCTAGCATATTTAAGAATAACTACACTTATGTAATCGAGGGAAGGGGTTGTAGCAACAATCTTCTCGTGATGACTCTGACAGTTGTAGGCCTTAATAAAACTTATTAAAAATAGGGGTCTACTACAAAGGCTTAGGAAGCGCGTGGGAGTTTTTGCCAAGGCTAGGCCTGAAATTGGCACCTGAAAAATACTGTGTTGACTAGCTATGGATTAGGTGTTATAGACCAGATGTCTGAAAAAAATATTATTGTAAATCCTAGATCTTCTATTTTTGAAAGCCCTAATGGTGAACTTTGATGTAGTGCTCAACAGTGATATATCTGTATCATCATTTATGGGACATACAGTACCAAAGTTTCAGCACTTTGGGGTAGAGCCGATGCGACCCGACAAAGGCCAGTAATTGCTTCCAGATCATGCCCATGGAAAGGCAATCCCCAGCACAAATAAGGCGTTGTTGGTCATTGTGGAATAAAAGATCATTGAAGAGCAATCCAATGTAGGAGACATAACTTCTCATGCTGGTACCAGCTCTGAGGATTGAGTACCACTTGTTGCTTATGGCTGAAGAATGGTAGGAGATTTATACCTTTTTCTTTTGGAGGGTGAACCAAACTGATCTGAACATGGTTGGTGTAATGCTCCAGAAGAAGAGAGAAAATAAAAGGTGGCCACCTTGAGACTGCTTAAATATGACTGTCCGTAAAGGATTAAAAAAGCGATAGGCAAACCATCTCTCAGAATACCACGCCCGATCGTTAATCCAGTAAACTAGGCTTGGTGAGGAAATGGTTAATGTCCCTAAAAAGATAACCGAGGCAAAAACAGAAAAATGCTAACTGATCAAAAAATACATTCGCATAGGCTTCCAAACACATTCAAGTTAGGATGACGAGTGGTTTCGTCAGTGGAACTAACTTCTGTCCAGGTATTTTCTCCGCAAGACTAGATAGGGAATCAATCAAGGCTTAATGCACTTGAGTAAAGGAAGTAACAAATGGTTACAGGTTGGGATTCTGGGCTCTTGTACCAGGAGATTCACCCACAAAGAAAACTTCGTAGGGCCTCTTACATGGGCCGTTGTAAAGCTTAGTAGGCCTAGAGGTAGGTTGTAGTGGGATTCTTGCACTGTAAAACAGGTCTCATGTCAAGAGAGATGTTACTTATACTCATAATTTTCATTAGTATGAACCTGGTAACTTCGAAGTGTAAATCTTAACTCCCAATTAGGATGAATAGAGCTATACCCTTTTACAAGAAATTAACGGAGCTACCTTAAGCAAATGAAAGTACCATTTCGGTCTCCTTTTCTTTTGCGGAAAGTGAATTCGTATCTTTTTCACAAGCCTAAGTATTTCTAGAGCCAGATTATGAGTCACGAAGACTATAGCTCTGACGGGTCAATTTGTCTCATTTCGAGGCAGCCTCATATAACTTTAAGGCGCTATTAGCAAAAACCCAGACATTTATAGTGATGGTGCAGGAGGCTTGAACTGTTGCAAAACACGTCATGGAGAAGATCAAAGGAGCCGAAGTCCAAACCCATTAGGAAGTTTGCACCACTCTAGGAGCGTGTGCATATCACTCTAAAAGCTTATGCACTTGGACATTTTCCAATTACTGTTCTAAGAATGCTATAGTGATTATTATTAATAAAAAAGTGGTTTTGAGCGTTTATTGTTTAGCTTGGTATGTATGCCTCATGATGAAAGAATAACACCATTGAAAGTAACGAAACTGGCGTAAATCTGGATGGCCTGTGGGTGCTGGAGAGCCTATCATGGGAAAACTTTGAAAATTTTTGGGGGTGGAAGGAATTAAAAGTGCTATAAGGCTAACAATTGCTGATCATCGGACTTACAAACAGAAGATGTGAAATAGGAAAACTGCAAGCCATTTGGAAACAGTATGCCATTACTGATTACGTTCGGGAAGCTGCAAGTGTCCCCATCGGTAAAACCTGAAAGGCCGTTTCAAATTCCTATAAATAACAGGAATGAAGCGGAGAAAAATGTAGTACTACTTTTCAAAATAATATGACAGCCAGTTAATGGAGGTTTCACCAATTCACGGAGAATCTGGAGTGGGAATAGAAATAAACTAGAATGCCCTTGATTTAAAACATGCTACGTTATCACCCAAGGGAATTTGTTATGCTCTTCTGGCTTGAAATGCTTGAAATAGAACATACAGCTGAGATATTTATGCAAATAGAAAGTATAGGTAAGGATAAATGTATTTTAACTGATAACCAAGCATGCCTCAACGGTCTTGACAATACAAAGGGGGAAGTAAAAAAGTGACAATAAATTCTAAGCAACATTAAACAGACGAGCATCAAATGACAATCAAATTTGTCATTTGTCATTCAAATGACATCATTCAATGACATCAAATTTGTCATTCAAATGACATCAAATGACACTGATATTTGTTTCAAGACAATCCAGGATCACAGGTAATGAAATGCATAGAAAGATGTGATTCAAAGATATAAAGTATTTTACCGGAACGGGGAAATATACAAAATCTAAGGTACTGCTTATAGGCGATTCGGAGTGTATTGACTAGCAACAATTTTAGTGCGACCGCTTCGTAGTACCTGGAGCACAAATCCTTATTAATATTGTGGCAGACAAGTCCATACATCACCCTTGGGTGGTGACCTTATTTGACACCTGGTTATTTCAAGGTACCACTATGACTTCTCTCAGTAGAATACGAACGCAATGATTGTGCTGCTATTCATGATCAGAATAAAAAAAAAAACATTTAAAACGAGATGCCTGCAAGATCTCTTACAAAATAAAGATGGAATTGTTTTTCTTTTGTAATCTAAACCATCTTTTTTGTATTCTAAACAGGGTAAATCTGGGTATCCTAAACCGAAATATATCTCCCTTCTTTTCTGACAAAATGGCATGTTTCGGAAACTCATGTTTTGTAAATCCCTCCCTGCAAGTAACAGCATTGAATATACGCACCTTGTTTTGTCTTGACGCACCTCATTAGCGTTTCTCTCTATTTTGGAGTCATAGTCAAGGACTAAAAATTGCAATAGTGGTTCCTCTTCATAAATAAGGAAAAACAGATGACCCATTGAATCGAAGACTTATCTCTATTCTCCCGGTTTTCTCTAAGTTATATGAGAAAGTTATACATGCTCAGTTAAGCCATTATATTGAAAAAAAATTCTAATGGAAAACCAATTTGGGTTCATAAAAAGGCTATCTATGGATATGGCATTTCTGAAATTGGTTGATTGGATTAGTGGTGCATTTGAAGTTGGTCTCATACCCACAGTTGAGTTTTTGGACATGAAAAAAGCGTTCAATACGGTGGACCACTCAGAGCTTATTCAAGCTCTTGACTCGATTGGGGTGAAGGGTTCAACTCTGTAGTGGTTTTCACCGTATCTACACAACCGGTATCAGATAGCTCAGAACGGATCATTTTTATCTACAAAAAAAAAAAATAGAGTGGGGAGTCCAACAAGGGTCAATCCTGGGGCCCCTCCTTTTCATAATTTTCATTGGTCGAGTGGAGTATTACGTGTCAGAGACTGGTGTCAACCTTTTTGAAGATTATATATAAAAAAAAAACAAGTTTTTTTTTACTGAAAGTAAGGAGTGACATTAAAATTTGTAACGAAAATAAATTATTCCGTTAACCGGATCAAGCGTCATTGGGGGGGGGGGGAATCTTAGAAAATACTTAAAGTGGAGAAATCAGGATGAAACTGGATGGGAAGAATAAAAACAAGTCTAAGATACGTGACTGATATAACCGGACCGGATCCGTTCTCTTTGGTGGAGTTGGGGGGGGGGGGTAATTCGGAAAAATTAGGGATTTGTAACTTACGAACGGGTGATCAGATCTTACTGAAATTGAAATTTGATATTTAGAAGGATCTTGTGCTTTAAAGCTCTTATTTTAAATCCCGACCATATCCTCTGAAGTTGGGGGGAGTTGGAGGGGAAACCGGAATTCTTGGAAAACGTGAAAATTGGGGTACTTTTATCTTACGAATAGGTGATCGGATCTTAATTAAACTTGATATATAGAAAGATCTTATGTCTCAGATGCTCCATTTTCGACTCGAATTTGATACGGGGACACAGTGGGTTGGAAGAGGGAAATAGAAATCTTGGAAAACGCTTAGAGTGGAGAGATCGGGATGAAACTTGATGGGAAGAATAAGCGCAAGTTCTAGATAGCTGATTGACATAATTGGAACGAATTTTTTCTCTTTGGAGGAGCTAGGGAGTGTTAATTTGGAAAAATTAGAAAAATTGAGTTATTTTTGACTTAAGAACGGGTGACCGAATCTTAATAAAACTTGATATTTAGAAGGAATTCATGTCTTAGAGCTCTTATTTTAAATCTCGACCAGATCTGTTTACATTGGGGTGAGTCGGAGGGGGAAATCTGAAATCTTCGAAAACGCTTAGAGTGGAGGAATCGGGATGAAGCTTGGTGGGTAGAATAAGCAAATGTCGTAGATACGTGATTGACGTAACCGTACTGGATTCGCTCTCTTTGGGGGAGTTGGGGGAGGGGTTCAGTGCTTTGGCGAGTTTGGTGCTTCTGGACGTGCTAGGACGATGAAAATTGGTAGGCGTGTCAGGGAGCTGCACAAATTGACTTGATAAAGTCGTTTCCGCAGATTTGACCATCTAGGGGGCTAAAGGGAGAGTAAAAATTAGAAAAAATGAGGTATTTATAACTTACAAGTGGGTGATCGGATCTTAATGAATTAATGAATTCGGATCTTAATATTTAGAAAGACATCGTGACTCAGAGCTCCTATTTTAAATCCCGACCGGCATTAAGCCTCTGATTTTCCTTTTAAATCAATCTATTGATTCTTAGAATTTTGTTAGAGCTCATACCATATGAGCACTTAGCTCTTGTCAGAGTTTAGATTACTATTTTGCCGTCTCGCTCCCTACTACAGTTCGTCACCACGAACTTTTTGATGACTTCTATACAATTTTCTAGGTGCTTCTTCTATTTTCTAGGTGCTGGTAGTGTGATATATGAGTATCTTAAATTTGGAGGCTCTGAGGTTAGGAATAGGCTACTGAAGATTATGAACATGATTTTTGAAAAAGGGGAAGTACATAATGATTTTAGGAAAACCTTAATTAAACCACTGTATAAGAAAGGTGACAAGAGTGAGTGTCGTAATTATCGAGGCGTTAGTCTGGTCTCTGTAGGTAGCAGATTACTGAGTAATATGATACTTTTTAGACTGAGAGATGCTGTAGATAAAGTTTTAAGGGAAGAACAGTGCGGTTTTAGAAAAAGTAGAGGATGTGTCGACCAAATTTTCACTCTTAGATTAATAATTGAGAAGTCCCTTCGTTGTCAAACACCTTTGGTCCTCAGTTTTATCGATTATGAGCAAGCTTTCGATTCTATTGACAGAAGAGCGTTAGCAAAGGTCTTATCCTTATATGGTATACCTGAAAAATACAGTAAAGTGATTTTTGCTATTTACGAGAATAATACTGCTGCGGGTAAGGTAGGAAATGAGGATAGCAACTGGTTTTGTATAAAATTAGGACTTAATTATAAAATTAGGACTGGGTTGTGTTCTATCCCCCTTTATATGGATCATTTTGATAGACTTCGTCTTAAGGAGCACAGGAAAGGCAATTGGAGACCACGGAATCAAAATGGAGAGGAAAAGCGCTCCTGGACTTAGATTACGCTGATGATTTAAGCATATTAGATGAAAGTGTGAACAAAATGAATGAATCTTTAGAGGTTTTGCGAGTTCAGGGTAGGAAAAATAGGCTTGAATAGGCTTGAAAATTAATGCGAAGAAGACCAAGTCACTAAGGCTAGGAATAAGTGAAGATGAAAAGATGACTTTGGGTAACGAAAAGATTGATCAGGTTTGCAGCTTCACTTACCTTGGTAGTATTATTAGTAAAGATGGTGGGAGCAGTGAAGATGTTAAAAGTAGAATAGCTAAGGCTCTGGGTGTTTTTTCAGAGTTAAAAAAAAGTTTGGAAGAGTATAAAGATAAGTCTGCAAACCAAGATTAGAATATTGGAAGCTATAGTGATGACATTGGTAAAATATGGCTCTGAAGCATGGGCGCTTCGAAAAGCAGATGAAAATTTACTAGATGTTTTCCAGGGAAATTGCTTACGGATTGATCTGGGTACCCGGCTGACTGACCGTATTTCAAACAGTATGTTGTACGAAAAAATGTGGTTTAATCCCGCTTTCTAGGGCTATAATGAAAAAAAGGTTGAGATGGATAGACCATGTTCTGCGGATGAAGGATGGCAGATTGCCGAAGATTGTCCTTTTTGGCCAACCGTCTGGGGCTGCACGTGAAGCTTATTATATTTAAAGGAAATGGGAGCTTCCTGGGAAGTTGTAAAGAAGAAGGCCTTGAATAGATTAGGCTGGAGGAGGAGCGTGCGTAGCTGTGTTGGCCTCAGGCGGCTTGGTGCTGCAGTGAGTTATTAGTAGTAGTAGCAGTAGTAGTAGTAGTTTGTCAAGCACTGGAAATGATCAAATCTTTGTTCGAGGAAATTTGATAAAAAAAAAGTAGCAACAACGAAGTATTTGGGGTTTTTAAGTTGACGAAAACCTGTTTTGGAAAGACCATCCAAATGCGATAGCTAAAAATCAAGCAGAGATCTTAGGGTGATGCGAAAAATTAAAAATCCAGTCCCAGAAATATTCTAAAAATGATTTATTTTTCTATATGTTCTCCCTATAGTCGCTACGGATACTCTAAATGGGCAAGTAGTTTTGTGACATGCTTCAAGAGTACAAAAACTTCAGAATAGAGCTGCATACTATCAGAATTTCATGATTCTCATGAGCTGATAGCTTATAGCTTAAAGCTGATAACTTAACTCGTGAGTTTAAGAACACCACTCTGGCATCTTTTGTGATTCGTCATTATGGTCCCCGTGTTCGGAATATATTGCCCGAGCGTATGAAAAATGCACTTCGTCTTCCGGCTTTCAATTCACGGGCAAAGAAGTTTCTTTTATCTCGTTAGTGAATTTGATGTGAAGCCCTCTCCAGGCTGTCATTTTATTAAAGGTATTTCCCCGATTTTCTTTGCTGCTCATCTATTTTTCTATCTTCTTCTTGTTTTTTGTTCTTTCTTCTTTGCCCTTTCCTCCTTCATCAGTTGAGTTTATTGTATTTAATGTGGTTTTAATTAGCTGAGAGCGATAATCCCGCTTGCCCTTCCAAGGTTATTGCCTTTCTTGGAGGGCGAATGACGAATAGTGTTTGTTTTCTTTTTTAATAAATGTATACTTCATATCTCAATAGCAAAATAAACAAAATAAAATAGTGCTAAATAAAGTAGCACGAATCTCTGACACCTTCAAGGTGTCAAGGCATTAATTTAAAAATTTGACAAAAAATTGGCATTATAATCTATTCAAGCCAGTAATTTTTCTCTAATGATGCTTTGTTTCAAACAAGACATGACCCCGCATCTTAATTTTTTACCTAATCAATTCTGTATTGTAAGCTATTTTCTCATTTTTACTATGCTTTAATTTACCGTTGCGTCAATTTTTCTAGGACGACTGAATATTGGAGAAATTGTTACAGTGGACACAAAAGAGCCTATGAGCCTTCTCCACAGTTCAAAACTTCCCAAGTTCCACAATAAGCCCTGGGACTCAAACCTCGAACCCCAATGTTTTTTTTATAATTTGTTTAGTAATGCCCCAAAGTTTAAATACAACTTGCTTGTTATTTGCTGTTTTGACGAACTTGAACCTCCAAAAACAAGTTACTTTTCGCATCTATGCTCATCGATTGCGAGAGAACTGAATAAACATACTTTAAGGTATCTCTTTCTGAAGATGCCTTTTCATTATTCGAACAGTGTAAGGTCAAATTTACTACTTTATGGGTAATTTCGCACATGCGAGACGTGTTTTTTTAAATAAGGTCTGTTTGATCATAAGTAGACACTGAATGACTATTTCAAAAAGGTAAATTTATTTTTAAAAAGTATATGGTTTATTCTATATAACAGCATATTTGCCAAGTTTGTTGTAACACTTATCATATCTCTCAACTAATTTTAAAGTAACCTCTTTATAAAAACTTGCCGCCTGTTCCACTAACCGCGAATTAATTTCCATTTTTACGCCATCATCATCATTGTAACGCTTGTCAATGAGGTGTTGCTTGAGGTGGTGAAACGGGTGGTAATCACTCAGCGCAAAATCAGGACTGTTGTGGGTGTTCTAAGACTTCCCAGCCAAAACTGCCCAACAAATTACGGGTCTGGCCAGCAGTGTTAGGTCTTACATTGTCATGAAGAAGGACAATTTCCTTTGTCTGCATGCAAAGTTTTTTTCTTCTTCTTTTTCTTCTTTTTTTTTTAATCACTCTGTGGAGCTTTCTGAGGGTTTAGCAGAATGCTTTTGCTTTGACAGTTGTTACTCCGTTGCATTAAGTCAACCAAAAACCAGCATGCCTATTCCCAAACACCGAAGCCATGATTTTGCCCTGGGAGACAGGATGTTCCTCCTTCAAAATTTCAGGGCAGCGTTTGTGTTTCCATTCCAAGTCATGTTGCCTTAATTTGGGTGTGATATGCGAAACCCAGTTTCGTCTACAGTTAAACCGGCTGCCACCTCAGTGGCAACAGAATAGTAATTCTTTGTTAGGTGGCTATGACTAAGTCTACTATTCTGTTACGTCTTTGAGTATTTGAGAACACTTCTATTCAAAACTTTTTTATTGTTTTGTTGTTTTTTCGGGGGGGGGGGGCAATTTTGTGAAAGTAGAAAAAGTACATGAATTAAACAAACATTAAAAGTATTTATAAAACAAACCTCTTGGGGCAAAAGCTTTCGCCATTTGCCAACATGTACATTTGGCATTTTAATCCTATGACAATTATTTCGCCTTACGATACTCTCAGAAAATGAATCAAATATCTGTGTCTTCATGTAGGTTTTCTTTTAAAACCAACCTCTAATCCACATTTTAAAATCTGCTTCATGTGATAAGTATTTAAAAAAATTTGGTAACTATGAAGAAAAATAGAGTAAAGTATGCACTTTCTGAAAATAAATATATTTTTTGAAATAATCTTTCGTTGTACACTTATCTTCAAAGGGACCCTAATTGAAAAGCAGGCATCTATACATAACTGGGATTATGTATTCTTAACCCAAACTTGTGTTTCCTATAAGAAAAAACTTTCAGAATGCTCAGTTTTTTTTTTGATTCGAAAGAAAAAATAAGGAACATTTGTATTGTCCATTTCTTTTGTAGGAGCTAATAAGGCTCTAGTAAGTAATTGAAAACATTAACTTGGGTGTTCTCCCCGTCAGGGCTGTTTCCTAGGCTCTAAGCCAATCTTTCATAATTAGACAGTGATTAAGTTGAGAGACATAATCAGGAAATTTATTGTAAAATTTATTTAAAAGCATTCTCGCCCTTCCCGAAAGAATTTCGATTAATTACTGATTTCCAAAAGCCACGGGTAGGACACTATTGTGAATTACTTTCCACCAGGTTTCACTAAAGCTTTTGTTGCTTGTTTAAATTTCTAGCATATTATTTTCCTGCACTCCATCGGCTTTAGTACAAGGCAATAATTTTACTACCATTGAGCTAATATTCCGCTTTATCTGTCTATCGAATCAAATTTTTGAGTTTTCTGCGCAATTTATTTAGATTGAAAAATAGGTTTAAAAGGCTTTCAAATAATAGAAAAATATAAAATACTCCGATTTCTTAAGCAAGTTCAGACCAATCTCTAAGAAAAAGTCTAAATAACATCGTAATTCTGGCTTGGTGAATGGATTGGTGTGAAACTAATGAATCCAATGATTTAAGCCCTTTTTTGGTACGTCTCGTCCTTTCGATTTACATTTCAGTTGTAAGTTTGTGACAGAATCGTATGTTTCACAGGTTACATAAACATTATGATCAAACAAAGCCATTGATAAATGTCCCGATGGTAAGAAATCAGCATCTCTCCATTGTCAAATCTTGGTTTTCATAAGGTTTAACTGGGATATTAGCTGTTACTCGCCAAACGTTTTAATTGAGATCCCAGGACCAATTTTGTTGGATGTCCCGTTGGCAGGATTTTAGGATGGCATCATTGAGCTCAGAATGAGCAAGGAACACAAAAGATTCAGTTAAGGCACTTAAACCTACTTTTGGTAAGTTTGTTGAGAACCAACCACAGAATCTGCAAAGATCTCCTTAAGACGGGAATATGTTTTGACATTCAACATCTTTTCCGTCACTTTTTTATTGATAATAACTTCATAGCCCCCCTTCCAGAAGATGGATTGCCTGAGGAGACCCAATATGCCACAGGAAAACATGTACCATTACTTCCAACAAAGTTTGAATGAGATCCAATAACCCCTTTTGCTGTCTGATGGAAAAAATTTGCGGATCACTCCCCTGCAGAAGTCAGAACTTAAATGGACCAGAACTTAAATGAACTTAATTTCACGAAATTGCAGGGGAATGGGCGAAAATGTTTTCAATTTTTTGGTGTTAATTAAGGTCTAGGAGGATTTAATCTAGGAGGATAGCAATTCTGTTGCTGTTTTTTCTTCTTTTTTTTTGTTTAAGGAAAATACCAAGATAAAAGTCTTTCTCACGGTATAAGGGTGGCTAAAAACCTAAGGTGGAGCAATTGGCGAGACACTCCGGTAGTCCAAAGAGAAAATCAGCAGTACCGAACTAGAATAAAATCTTTAATCTAAAATGATTTTAAAAAAAAGCGATTTGCATTTGACAATAAAAGTAAATACCTTTTTATCGGTTAATTCGAAGTCATTTCGTATGGCCATTCCCTTTTGTTTTTCTTAATCTCAAGTAATTTGAATGCACTTATGATGACTGCTGATCTTGACTGATTTCAAATTTTAATGGATCTCAATCTATTTTTTGTCGAATCTATAAACCTTTGTAACGCAATTCTTGGCGGAAGAGGCGATTCGTTGAATTTAAAGTCTACCACATTTCCTATTTTTTGAATAGAAAACTTGCTAAAAAAAAATTCTTTGTTTGTCGCAAGTATTGCTACAGGGTAATACCCTTGCGTTTTGTCGCTCTTCGACTGGGTTTCAATAATTTGTGTTCCTTATATAGCTTTGTTAAGTGCCGTCGATTACAAACTGCTAGTCAGGTCATCAAAAAATAGAAGACATTAAGTGAAACACAATTTTTGACAATCTTTGTCAGAGGTTACTAAGATATATAAAAAATGGTGATACTTATTATGATTTGGGTAGGAAGAAATGAAAAACGGGTTATCTGGTACATACTTGAAGAAAATACATATGCCCTAAATGGTGGTTTCAACTTGAACTGTGGAAAACACACATACACACAAAAAAAAAATGATTTTGGACAGCCGGCCATACATTCAACGTAATTTCGTCCAGAGCGTGGGTAGTAACTTGAACAGTAAAAAAAAATATTTGTTTTAACTCATGAGAGTGTGTTAGAAATAAAACGCAATTTCATCCAGAGCTGCCATCGAGAATTTAATAATACCTATAGATTTACTGGCTAAGAACCCTAATGTGATATCAGTAGCTTACAGTATACTATTAAAATTATCATAAAACTTAAGCATAAGCATAAAAATAAATATTTTAATACATGCAAAGTCACTGAACAGCATACAAAAATAACAGATTGATTTATCCGGTCATCTTGGTCTCACCAGCTACAAAAGCAATAGTGAGTAATATACAATTCTAAATTGTGAAAAATACACTTTATTACAAAAAATGAAGAGCAAATAAACCATAATTTAAGCTCTGGAAATTAGGTTATTTCTCTCTATACAACAGAATATTTCAAGTTATAATAAAAATTTAAAATCAGTCAGAGCTGATTTTCCCAAGTCAAGTGAAAATGACAGTCAAAAATTAAAAATGAAATATATAGATATAGTACCCTAAAAGGTAAGGTATACTAAAGAAAATTAATCTCTCTGTTTTTGTGGATGCTTGAGTAATGTAGGCTTATCTTACATTTTGACAAGATTTTGAAGTACGCTAAATATCAGCTGGGGAGGGGGATATAAAATTGGGTCTGGGGGAAGTTCCTCCCCCTGCCCCATAGAAAATTGCACCCCTGATGGGCAGGATGGGCGATTGCATTGAAATTGAAAGGCCAAAAGGCACGGTATAAAGGTTGACAGGGTTTTCACAGGATGGCTGATAATTACTGGAGGGTCAATCGAGAGTGTCCATAGATAAACACTCCAGAAACAGCTATAAGTGAATGTATTTATGTTACTATGTATGTTTGATAAAAAAAAAAATTAAAGTTTTGGTGTTAGCAATTTAATTGCAATATCTATATCAACCTTTGTTATGAATAAAACTATGCTCTTTAAACAGTAAATTTAGTAACTTCTCCCTTCATCCGCCTTTATTTACAAATTTTGAGACAAAAAAAGATTTCCTGTGGCTTAAAAACTTGACATGATAAAGAAAACTGAAGATTATTTATGTCTTAATTATAAAAAAAAAAGTTTTTCAACTGAATGTAAGGAGCAACATTAAAACTTAAAACAAACAGAAACTATTACGTATATGAGGGTGTTCGCCACCTAGTCAGTACCTCGGTCTTTAAGCTAAAGTTCGAATTTTGCTCCAATCACCTGAATCAAAAAGGTCGTTTAATTAGAATAAATAGCTCTTTTGAAACTATCTAAAATAGGGTAAAGAGCGAGATATTGACTAGAGGGCCAATCCCCTAGTCAATCATAATTTCTGTTCGTTTTAAGTTTTAATGTTGCTCCTTACTTTCAGTTGAATTTTTTTTAATGTTCGGTCAATTTTTAAATAATGCTGGGAAATACGGCACCTCCTTCATAAGAAACTCCCTTCCGCCATGAAAAATTCCTCCACGGGAAGATTTTCCCACGTAACCCCCTCCACCCCATACCCCCAGAAGATTCCCCTAATAACGTCTGTATGCTTCCCAACAACAAATACCTATATGTTCGCAAAGTTTATAACATGCATCTGTTCCCCGAGGGACTATGAGGGATTAATTCATTGTCAAAGACATAGCTATTTGATTTGTTAACTATGCTGAACAAACTGGCTATCTTAAATTTTGAACGGACGACTTTGGAAAAATGAG